>NC_052516.1:2265459-2323891 GCF_014356525.2 Nilaparvata lugens | reverse complement strand
TGCAAATCTGGAGTGCAGAAAAATTTTTCCCGCACTAGAGCGGAAAAGTGATTCTTTGCGTTCTGTAATCAGTGCGAGCAATGGCCACTTTTCAACGTAACTGTAGGAAAATATTATAGCTACATTACTCTGAGAACTCAGCGAAACGGATTCAAACTCAAAATTTCTATTGACAACAAAATTAAACAGAACATTTAACATTGATTGATTGAGGTATTAGTTATTGTGAGACGAACAGTTGAATTAGCCTAACCCTTGAAGGAAACAAGAAAAAGAAAAAGAAGTAGGCCTACAATGTTATAACATGTCAAAAAAATCTGGTGTGGCGCACTCACACAACTTTCCTTGCCGTTATGAGAATTTATCACCTGACGCTAGTGTTCACGCGCATCTCAAGTCTACTTAGAAAGAAAGATCTGAGACAGCTGGTGACAGGACAATAACGCTGGAGACATACGAGGTCTGTTATCTCTTCATAGTGAATCATTTAATAGAATCAACAGTTGCCAACAGTTTGCAATTTGATGATCACATTTTCTCGAATTTCGGCCTTTATTTTCAATTGTAGGTGAAAATGTTGCTCAACATTAATTGTAGAGATTTTCATGCTCAATCTTTTCTACTCGATTTCTTCTGTTTCAATTGTATTTGAAGCCTGATAATTGGGAATCTAAAATCAAACTTTGCATAGATGGGGCGGAGCTCCTGAAATTTCTGCAGATATGGGACTTGTGGCAGTTGATAGAGCTTATCAATTACTATTTTAAGAATAAATTTAATCAAAATCGTTGGAGCCGTTTTCGAGAATACCTCGAAAAACCCTGTTTTTAACAATATTTCCTTCATTTTAGCCGCCAGACCAATACCCAAAAACCACTTTTTTGGACTCAGGGGACCTTGAAACGTATAGAAATTTAGAAATTGGGGTACCTTTATTTTTCGGAAAGCAATACTTTCCTTACCTATGGTAATAGGGCAAGGAAAGTAATACATCAAATTAATTCTGGCCAATGTAGAATTGAATACATCTACTCCAAGAAAACTCTTAACAACTAGCCGTCAGGCTCGCTTTGCTCGTCATATATGTCTAGCCAGGGGGCTCCGCCCCCTAGACCCCCGACTGGGTCGTCCGAAAATGATATCAGCGGGCTCGCTTCGCTCACCTGCATTCTTCATTTGAGCGTGCTTCATTCCATCAGAAAGTCAAAGTACTGAGAAAACGCAGGAAAGCTGAGAATAACGTTGGAAAAACGTTGGATTTTGGGCGTATCTTTGATGAAATATTCAAGTCACCTCATCACAAAATTTTTAGACCCTAGCTAAACCTTTGTACAAAATTTGAATATTCTCTGTATATTACTGATGAAAGAACTGATAAAACGCAAAACCGCTAATTTAGGCGTATCTCGTCCGAAAATGAGATCAGCGGGCTAGCTTCACTCGCCTGTAGTAAGTTTGGACATTTACTATTCATTTTTTCTTCATAAAGCTGAGAAAGCGCAAAAACCGCTAATTTTGGGCGTATCTTTGGCGTTATTTCAAATTCTTTTTAACACAACATTATTACACCCCAGCTGAGCTTCTGTTTCTTGAGTAAAGCAACTGCTAATCCAGTATTCGATTAAATAAACCACTTGATAGAAAATAAGACAATTTTTGACAGTGGTCAAAAGAAAACATGTTTTTAATAACACATAACTGAGATATTTTGCTTCCGAGAGATTTATAATAAATGGGAAAGACCGTAGTAGATTTAAGCGTAACAAGATTGCTTTTTTAAAAACATTCTAAAATATATTTTTTGGTGCCTAAGTTTGTATCTGATAGTAATTTATAGCATTTCGTCATTTTTTGATCGCTTTTCACTTCTATTACCATACAGCTTACAGCTCTGTGGATTTTGAACAAGGAAATAGTAGTTACATAGCCTCAATTTACTGATGGTTTGTAAACAAATAATAAATTTCCTGTAAAAATCAGCCTTCCTGATATTATAAACGGTGACATTCTATTACCAACTTAACGCTAAACTAGTTTAACTTAAACTGGATTAGTAAATGCACTGAGAAAACCGATTCAAGTTTAAACTTTCAGATTAACTTAAACTCGATTAACTTAATCGAGTTTAGCAATCTATACTGTGCAAACGGCCCTAAAGGGCCAACAGAACATACCTACCAAATTTGAACGTTTTTGGTCCGGTAGATTTTTAGTTCTGCGAGAGAGTGAGTCAGTCAGTCAGTGAGTGTGAGTGAGTGCCATTTCGCTTTTATATAATTATATAGATATATAATTTGAATTTATTAATTATTTTCACAAAGTAGCACTGATTGGGAGAGAAAAACTAAGGATACTCCTTGTACTATTTCTCTCCCAAATTTAGATAACATTTTAAAAGTCCAAAATTGGGTTATGGTTTCACTTTCCTTAATAATGAAGCTTTAATTTTATCAGTTTTTGAACGTATCTCTACCTCTATGTATCTCTTTTTAAGGATGCTATTAGAGGACTACTAGACACTTGAAACAATAACTTCACAATAGAAACAAGCTATTGACAGCTGGGGCGATATTGTTCACAATGGAACATTCAAACAATCGTGACTCCTCAGGTCTTCTACGTCCTCGTCTTATTTCTCTTTCTAAAACTCTTCTTATTCCTCTTTCCTTTTCTCTCCACACCTCGTTTCATTTCTCTCTCCTTCTCACTTTTCACCTCGTCATCATTTTCTTTCCCACCCTATCCCACTTTTCTCTTTCTACACCACGTCATCTTACTCTTTCCTCCTCTTTCTACACCTCGTATTTTTTCTCTTCCCTTTTCTTTCCACACCACGTCTTCATTTTCTTTCCTTCTCACTCTCCACCTCGTCTTCATTTTCTTTCCACACCACGTCTTCATTTTCTTTCCTTCTCACTCTTCACCTTGTTTTCATTTCCTTTCCCACCCTTTCCCACTTTTCTCTTTTGTACACCACGTCCTCTCACTCTTTCCTCCTCTTTCTACACCTCGTATTTTTTCTCTTCCCTTTTCTTTCCACACCACGTCTTCATTTTCTTCCCTTCTCATTCTTCTCCTCGTCCTATTTCTCTTTCCTTACATCGTAATATTTTTCTTTCCTTCTCATTCTTCATCACGTCCTCTTTCTCTTCTCTTCTCTTCTTCATCACGTCCTCTTTCTCTTCCCTTCTATTTCTACACATCGTCCTCTTTCTCGTCCTCTCTCTTTCTACACATTGTCTTCTTTCTCTTTCTTTACCAAGTCTCATTTCTCATCCCTTCTCTTCCTACAACACGTCTTCATTTTCTTTCCTTCTCATTCTTCTCCTCGTCCTATTTCTCTTTCCTTACATCGCAATATTTTTCTTTCCTTCTCATTCTTCATCACGTCCTCTTTCTCTTCTCTTCTCTTTCTTCATCACGTCCTCTTTCTCTTCCCTTCTCTTTCTACACATCGTCCTCTTTCTCTTCCTCTCTCTTTCTACACATTGTCTTCTTTCTCTTTCTTCACCAAGTATCATTTCTCATTCCTTCTCTTTCTTTGCCTCGTCTTCCTCCCCAACTACTCCTGTACAGTCAACAACACAAATAATTCAAAAGCTATAAATTTCCAACACTTGAGAGTGTCTTGGATATTGTTTTATTTGCTGCCATATATTGCCAGGAGTCGCACCATTAAATAAATGTATAGACTAAGGGTCTTTTGTATTCACATCCACCAAACAAAACATATATGTTGTGAGAAATGTATGTACTTTATGTATGTAGACAACAGTGTGTAACTTACATTATTCAAAAACAATGTTGTGATAACATAACATTGTTTATCCATGATTGCGCTCTTCCTTCCCATCTTCTATTCTTACTACTTTTCACATATACACTGTCTTTTTCTTCCATTTCTACGATTGATTGACACTCAAAAAATTCCAATTTGTAGTGATTTGAGTGGAATATATATTTTTTTTAATCAGTTTTGAAATATCAAAATTCAAAATTTTTAGTTTGTCATTAGTTTTGAAGTGGAAATTGGAATTTTTGAAGTGAAAGTGGAATCTTAACCTCATTCTTTTTTGAAACTTTTATTTGTAAAAATTTGGGAGAAGACAGTTTTGGGCTATGCCTGTTGTCTTCTCCCAATCATATTATATTTATTGTAATTATGATTTGTAATTGTCAATGAAATAAATGAATGAATGAGAAATTGATTATGAAAAATCAAGTGAAAGAAATTTTAAAACTTTAGTTGACCGAACGTAGTGAGATCTATGTTTTAACTCGAATTTGCTTTTGTCTTTCTGTATGTAACGCGATTACGGCCAAACGAGTTAGAATTCTATGAGATTTGGTAGAAATATTCCTTTTTCAACTGCGCGTCGATGTATACACAAGGTTTTTTTGGAATTTTGCATTTTAATTTTGCCAAAATAGTTTTCTATTCTTGATTCTTGATTCAGACACTGCTACGTGTTGACTCTCAGACAATGCGCGAGTTTGTGTCGCATAAGTCTGTACGCACCTTTATGCACTGAGAGCTCAATTCCAACTGTTTCATCAGAAATCTGTGGCATTTGATTAGAGATTAAAGATTGTTAGGGCCGTTTGCACAGTATAGATTGCTAAACTCGATTAAGTTAATGGAGTCTAAGTTAATCTGAAAGTTTAGACTTGAATCGGTTTTCTCAGTGCATTTACTGATCCAGTTTAAGTTAAACTAGTTTAGCGTTAAGTTGGTAATAGAATGTCATTGTTTATAATATCAGGAAGGCTGATTTTTACAGGAAATTTGTTATTTGTTTAAAAACCATCAGTAAATTGAGGTTATGTAGCTACTATTTAATCCACAGATCTGTAAGCTGTTCGGTAATAAAAAACAAATAAGATCAAGAAATTCATTAAAAACTTATGTTTAGTTGGCACCAAAAATATATTTTCGAATGTAAGATAAAAAAGTTAATTGTACGCTTGAATCTACTACGGTCTTCCTCGTTTATTAGAAATCTCTCGAAAGCAAAATATCTCAGTTATATGTTCTAATCAAAGACCACTGTTAAAAATTGTCTTTATTCCTATCAAGTGGTTTATTCAATCAAATACTAAATTGGCAGTTGCTTTACTCAAGCAAAACCGTTGAAAAAATTCTCTATCATCCCAGAAATTTATACTATTTATTTTTTGCCCAATTCTTCTCAGTTTCAAAATTTCTTCGCAGGCATCTCTATCAATCGCATTGGAAACTTCTATCAATTCCTCCATTATAATCATTTTTACATTCAAATAATGATTCACTATAACCATAGAGAATGTCGGTCCCGGCTGAAGTATGACAGTCCTGAGGCCCATTGACGGCTTAAATTATATATTCAGGCGGTGGGACCTTCCCGCAAGGGACTCCCCACCTACAAAAGCCATACGAATTTACTTTTTACCATAGAGAAACAAAAGCACGATGAATTATGCTATCGTTTCTCTATGCTAAAACCGACATAATTATTTATTATTGTATACATGAGCAATAAAAACAACTGTCGAAAAATAATTTACTATCAGCTGTTCTCTCATCAAATCTTTACAGATGTTAAGTTAATCCAAAATAATTGGTTTAAACCTCCTGTTTTGGAGGTTTAAACTTTCCCAGAGTTTATACTTGAGTTTATAAACTCAATACAGAGTTGGTACTATGCAAACGGAATTTAAAAAAAAAATCCAGGTTTGGTTTAAGCTTTAGCTTAATTAAATTTACACTGTGCAAACGGCCCTTAATGGTGTAACAAGCGAAACTGGTTTCTCAATCTCCTCTCATTATAAGGAATTGTTTGAACAATCTCAAGTCTAAATATTCAAAGTCATATTGTCTTTGAAAGTACGTGAGATTTGTCTCTCATTTTACAGTGAGTTTCGTAACTAGGCTTAGATTTATGTTAATTATTACAACTGGTCCTATCAACTATTCAGCTAAAAGTCAATTGAATGTATAAATTGTATTCAAATCGTATCGCTGACATTTGTAATAGCATTTAAACTAGCAATTAAACCAGTAATTGCAAATTAAATAAGTTAACAGTTGAACAAACACGGCTTGAATATCCTTTGCTAATGATCTAAACATAACAATCTTATCTCTGAATTCAATCGAGATCCGGTTATCGAGCTGCGAGATATCGAACCGATAACGATACGTCGATAGTAGGATATCGATTTGTTGACTTTGTTCTTCATGAATAATATACACAGATAAGCGGCGTGCTATCGGTACGACCGTTGGAAGGGTGTCCGCTTAAACACTGCAGTTCTGCTTTTGATTGTTCAACTCTGACAGCTTCTGTAATAAGCTTCTATCTGTACAACAGCTTCTATCTGTTAATAAGATGCAGTAGCTTTGTCGATTATCATGAGCTAAAAAATTACTTCCCTGTGATTTGGAATCCACCTGAACTGTACGTCAATTTGTCACTCATTATTTCCAGCATAAATCACGCACAAGTCACGGTTTTATTCGGGTATCATCTCTAACGATTCACAAGAATTGCCAGTACACGGTGAATCAATTCAAAAGTGGACCTCCAGTATTATGTGACTATCAGGTAACACGTACTACACAACGGTCTAGTTAAAAGCTAGACGAAATGAAAACTTGACGTTCTGAAATCTTGAAGCGTTTAAAATAGGCCTACAACCATCCTCGGTAAGTTAAGAATTCTTGCGAAATTTCAGGTTATCAGTTGAGTATTTGAGACGTGATGATGCGTCATTCGTGAATTTTCCTACCTCGTACGTGTATAAGCCAATCCATTCCTTTCTTATATTATAGATAGACTAGCCGTCAGGCTCGCTTCGCTCGCCATATCCGTCTAGCCAGGGGGCTCCGCCCTCTGGACCCCCGACTGGATCGTCCAAGAATGAGATCAGCAGGCTCGCTTCGCTCGCCTGCATTTTTCATTTGAGCATTTTTATCATATGTTAGAACAATCCAGTCGGGGGTCCAGACTAAACGTCTGGCCTAACGGATATGCGAGCGAAGCGAGCCTGACGGCTAGAATAATATTCCCAGGATTGAAGTAGCAGTGCCCAATCAATTTTTCCGCGATAATGCATTTAAATCTTCAACTTGGTGCCAACCTAACAAAGTCAACTCAACTTAATGCCAACCTGACAAAATTATTAATTAGTTGCCAGTTAACAAGTTTTGAAGAGGTACTCTATCTAGATTTAGTTCTATAGTAACATAGGAATGGAAATGCAATAATTATTTAAGAGTTGGAGAGAGAAGAAGAAATACATGCTAAAATACGAACTTTAAACCCTTAAAAAAAACCCTTAGAGTTAAAATATATTGCCAAAAGATTTCTTAGGCGCCTCTAAAGGGCCAAATGAACATACCTACCAAATTTAAACGTTTTGGTCCGGTAGATTTTTAGTTACGAGTGAGTGGTGTGAGGTGAAGTGAGTCAGTCATCATGAGTGCCATTTAGCTTTTATATATATACAGCCGTCAGGCTCGCTTCGCTCGCCATATCCGTCTAGCCAGGGGCTCCGCCCCGGACCCCGACTGGATCGTCCAAGAATGAGATCAGCAGGCTCGCTTCGCTCGCCTGCATTTTTCATTTGAGAATTTTATCATATGTTAGGACAATCAGTCGGGGGTCCAGACTAAACGTCTGGCTAAACGGATATGGCGAGCGAAGCGAGCCTGACGGCTAGAAATATAATATTCCCAGGATTGAAGTAGCAGTGCCCAATCAATTTTTCCGCGATAAATGCATTAAATCTTCAACTTGGTGCCAACCTAACAAAGTCAACTCAACTTAATGCCAACCTGACAAAATTATTAATTAGTTGCCAGTTAACAACTGTTTCGAAGAGGTACTCTATCTAGATTATAGTTCTATAGTAACATATGATATGGAAATTTCAATTATAATTAAGAGATTGGGAGAAGAAGAATATACATGCTAAAAGACGAACTTTAAACCCTTAAAAACAACCCTTAGAGTTAAAATATTGCCAAAAGATTTCTTAGTGCGCCTCTAAAGGGCAAACTGAACATACCTACCAAATTTGAAACGTTTTTTTGGCCGGTATTTTTAGTTATGCGAGTGAGTGAGTGTGAGTGAGTGAGTCAGTCAGTCAGTCAGTGAGTGCCATTTCGCTTTTATATAGATAGATGATGCATCTCTGCATACAAAACCTGATAGAATCAGCTGTAATTCACTGTTTTAAACTTGTTCATCATCTGTTAATAACTAGAGGCCCAGGTACTCGTACGGCCATTAAATTTAACCGTGATTAACCGCAGACTGATACAGACTGACACTGATCTGTTATTTGAAGATACATTCGTTTGATCTTGTTCGTACATGACATCACTTAACCCCACAGAGACACACTTACTTCATGCTAACACAGTAGACGCACTGGGGTGTTCAACACACCAATTTAATTTTGCTTGTTTCTTTGAAAAATATAGAGAAAACAAGTACTTAGCCTATAATTTATCATTTCTTAATAATTTTTGTTCCAAGTCCATACAGAAATCGAAAGTAAAGCACTGCTTATCAGTATTTATACTAATTTTAGAAGTACGTATGTTCCGCCTGAGTGTTGGAATGGCTTGATCATTGCCAAAGACAGCTTCATCAAAAACTCAGTCTCTTCATTCTATTGTTTTGAACCTCAAGTTGTAGAGAAACATAGCATTTATTCCACTCTGATCCATCATCCCATACCACATTCGTAGTGGTCAATACAATAAAATCTTTGTAATAAAATTATTTGATAAAGTCCCACCTAAAAGACACTCTGGGGTGTTAGACACTCCAAACGAAGAAAAAGATGAGCTGGTGACCTTGTAGAATGCTTTTACTGATTGAGAGTGGTAGATAGCAGTTGACAATGCTACAAACCTAATTTAGACTGGGCAAATTTTCCATCTGTTTGTTATTGTCAACTGCAGAACAGAAGAAAAAATCCCTGGAGTGTGAAACACCCCAGTGTGTCTATTTAGGGTTAACCGTCATTAAATTCAATGGAGGTTCATGGAACCAGGATTAGTAATGTCAGCTATGATAATCACTTTGATTCTATGGGCTACAATGAATTTTTTGGCAACGCTATGTACAATATAGATATTTCAAAATAATACAGTAACAATTATTGTCAAACGAAAAAAGACTGAGTTAAGGTAAAACACGCTTACAGAGATTCGCGAGAGAGATGCTCTTCTCCTCCTTCCACTTCTTCTTCTTCTCCTTCTTCTTCTCCACTTTATTATTCTTCTTCTCCTTGTTTTATGCCACTTTTTTATTCCTTCCTATCAGGATCATTCCTTTTGTCAAGACATGGCGCCTCGGAATTGCTACCACATTTTTCTTGTCTCCTTAACCAACGACTTTTCAACTTTTTTCATTCGTTTGATTCTCCTGTAACCCTTCTTTTCTCTCACTTCAACCACCTTCTGCCTCCATTCCCTCTCTCATTCGACATTGATTTCGTTTGTTTCTCTACCTCATCTACTCCTTCAACTCATTTTCTCTCTTCTCTCCTACTTCAATTCTCTCTCTCATTCGTTGCCGTTCTGGTTCTCTTTTTCTAGAGAGGCTGCTCTTCTTTTTCTTGCACCTTCATTGGTGTTCCAGTAATTGTCATTCTTCACAGTCACCTGACGGCTGTCTCTTGTCTTGTTTCTCCGATCGATCGCCTTGTAATGACAAGAGAAAAAAGAAAGAGCTTAAGAGAGATGATTAGAAGAAGAGTGAGAGAATGACAGAGAGTGGATTAGAATTGGTTTAGACTTACGTGAGAGAGAGAGAGAGAGAGATAGAGAGTTTGAGAGAGATATTAGATTAGAATATTCATCATTCATGTAAGTTACTGAATATTTGCTGACTAATCAGGTGCTGACCTTATAACGTTAATTCCAGTATAGCTACTAGCAACCTAATGAGTTGAACCAACCAAGCCTTTTAACATTGGACAAATATTGCCATAGAGAAACATTAGCATAAGTAGATATCCCATGGTATAGGGCGTTTATGTCGCAACATTTACTGTTATCCCAAGCCGATTACTGCTGATTATTGTCGAATTTCACTGTTTTGTTGGGGTGAGAGTGTACGAACGGCACAATATGAGAGACTATATGCGTCACATAGCTTCACGGGAAAGAATTACATGAACTATCGGCTTGGGATAACAGTAAAAGTTGCGACATAAACGTCCTATACCATGGGATATCTACTTATGCTAATGTTTCTCTATGGTATTGCCCCATTTGAAGATGAAATAATATTTGAACCGCGCAATCTGAGAAAAATCAATTCATAACTATTATGAGAATAAAGTTGGTGAAATTGAGTATGTTCAGACAAATAACCAGTGGTACAACAATTGAACACAGTTTTAATAAAGATTATAGGGAGATCAACAAGCTATGATAGATTATGAATATGATTGAAGAGGAACAGTAAATTATAAGACGATACATGAAAAAAGGAAAGGATAAAGAAATAAAAGTAGAACGGATTATGATACTGAAGGAATCACATTATTGGAAAGAATATGCAAGATTAATTTGATTTAATCCAGACTAAATAGAGATGAATTGTGATGAAAAAGGAGAGGTGTAGAACAGGGAAACGAGGAGGTGGAGAAGTAGAACGGTTAGAAAAGAGGAAGAAGAAAAAGAAAAAGGAAAAGAAGGAGAAGAAAAAGAAGAAGAAGGAGAAGAAGAGTAAGCAAACAGAGGAAAATAATGGAAAAGAAGAAAAGGAATACGAGGAGAGAAAGAGAATGGGGATAAGAAGGTGAGGAGGAGGTGGAAGAAGGAGAAGAAGTGAAGAAAGTGCATGAGAATGAGGAGGAGTGGGTGTGAGATGAGAAGAATTAGAAGAAAAGGAAAGGAAAGTGGGGAAATTGATGTAAAAAAAAGAGGCAACAAGATAAAAAATGAGAAATGAGAAGATAATTAAGTTGTAGTAAATGAATTTATAGATGGAGGAGAAATGGGAGGAGAAGAATAACAAGATGGAGGAGAAATGAGAGAAGAAAATTTACAATATGGAGGAGAAATGGGTGAAGAAAAATAACAAGATGAGGAGATATAGGAGAAGAAAAATAACAAGATGGACGAGAAATAGGAGAAGAAATTTGGGAGGTATAATCGTATAAAAACAAAAGAAGTTGATGATGGAGAAGATGAAGAAAAAGATGAAGAGCTCGAGAAGAGAATGAAAAGAAGAAGGAAAATGAGAAGAAGGAAAAAGAAGAAGAAGAGAAAGAGAATAGAAGAAGTAGAAGAATTAGTCAAGTTGCAAGAATAAGTTGATGAAAAAGGGAGAGTTGTAAAACAAGGAAACAAGTAGACGAGGAAGTAGAAGAATTAAACAAGAAGGGAAAGAAGGGAATAGGAGAAGAGTTAGACAAGAAGATAAGTCAAAGCATGAAAGGAAACGAAAATAAAACAGAAACAGGGGAGAAAAACGAAATTAATGTATTCTACCAATCGAGTGTGTTGAACATTGAAATTGAATGTTGGACAGGCAAGCGCCTCTCTATGTCTACAGAAATGAGGCAAAAGGAGGAGCAAAGGCGACAAAAAGAAGACACGAATGAGAGATAGGAGGATGGAGAAAAAGAGTAGAAGAATGTGGCGGCTGGAGAGATGAAAAAAGTAGCCGAGCGAGGCGAGTTTGTCGCTTCAAGTGGCGTTTTGAGACAATGCGACCACAGGCGAGCCACAGCCAACATTCATATAATTCTATCGCCATTCTTCCATTTTTTTATACTGTTCTTCTCTTCTTCTTCTTCTTCTTTTTTTTTTTCTTCTTCTTTTTCTTTTCTTCTTCTTCTTCTTCTTCTCTTCTTCTTCTTCTTCTTCTTCTTCTTCTTCTTCTTCTTCTTCTTCTTCTCTTCTTCTTCTTCTTCTTCTCTTCTTCTTCTTCTCTTCTCCTTCTCCTCCTTCACCTCCTTCTCCTCCTTCTTTTTCTCTGTTTGATGGCGGTGCAACGATAATCGCCGATGTCTGATCGATACAAATTAAACAGCTATTGAACGCGGCTGATTGACAGTTGACAGCTGAAAGAACTGAGAACAATAGAAAAAAATCTGGTGTGGTGCACTCACACAACTTTCCTTGCCGTTATGAAAATTGATCAACTGACGCTAGTGTTCCCGCGCATCTCAAGTCTAATATTCAAAGATTTGAGCCAGCTGGTGACAGGGTAATAACGCTGGAGACACACAAAGTCTGCTATCTCTTGATAGTGAATGATTTAATAGAATCAACAGTTTGCAATTGGATGATCACATTATCTGGAATTTCGACCTTATTTTTAATTTTAGGTGAAAATGTTACTGAACATTAATTGTAGAGATTCTCATGCTTAATCTATTCCACTCGAAATTTTTTGTTTAAATTGTATCTGAAGCCTGATCATTGAGAATCTAAAATCAAAATTTGCATAGATGGGGCGGAGCTCCTGAAATGTTTACAGATATGGGACTTGTGGCAGTTGATAGAGCTTATCGATGACTATTTCAGGTATAACTTCAATCGAAATCGTTGGAGCCGTTTTCAAGGAAATCGCGAAAAACCCTGTTTTTGACAACATTTTCGCCATTTTAGCCGCCATCTTGAATCGCATTTGATCGAAATTATTCGTGTCGGATCCTTATATTGTAAGGAACCTACGTTCCAAATTTCAAGTCATTCCGTTAATTGGGAGATGAGATATCGTGTACACAGACGCACATACACTCATACACACACACACATACAGACCAATACCCAAAAACCACTTTTTTGGACTCAGGGGATCTTGAAACGTATAGAAATGTAGAAATTGGGGTACCTTAATTTTTTTTCGGAAAGCAATACTTTCCTTACCTATGGTATTAGGGCAAGGAAAGTAAAATAGTAAACTTCCATCATTCACAAACAAATTTAATTGATAAAACTCATCCCATTTACCAATCGAAGCTACTTGTAATTGATAGAAATTACAAGATCTACCAACATCTTCACTCACAGGGGGGAGTTAACTAAACCGGAAAAACTCCAAAACAAGTGTCGTACATTTTTCGAGGAGACGCCACCAATTTCTTTGAAAGAAAGACAGTGATTGGTGCAACTGCCTTTGGTGTGGTCCACTCACACTTCAACACACTCACAATATACATGTATGTGCACACACACGCACATCGACGCGGTGAGATCTTGAGATGTTGAGATGACATTCTCTTGTCTGGTTCGGAATTCGATCGTTCAAATTGATGGCCGTGTTAAGATCTTCTTCTTATGCTGCTGGTGATCATGTTGATTTTTCTACCCCATTTTCTTTTTCTTCTTCTTCTTCTTCTTCTTCTTCTTCTTCTTCTTCTTCTTCTTCTTCTCCTTTGATCTGCTTTCTTTCAATGAGTTTGTAATAATAATTATTGTTGATTTCCTCGTCATATTTTCGCCTTCTCCATCAACTCATTCCATTATTCTTTGTCCTACAACATCTCCTTCCCGTTCTTTATCTCCTTCTTCCTTCTCCAGCTCCTTTTTCTCTCTTCTCTCTTCTCTCCACACTTTCTATTCATCCATTACTTTCCTCCTCTTCTCTTTAACCTCATCAGTTTATTCTGCTTCCACATTTTATTCCAGTGTCTCCATGATATAATTTCATTGTCATATTCCTATTCTTCTTCTTCTTCTTCTTCTTCTTCTTCTTCTTCTTCTTCTTCCCCTTCCTCTCTTTCCATCTTCGTCTTCACTTCTTTCCCAAACTTTCCCCCTTTCAATACTTTTATCATAGTTTTTCCTCATCTTGTTCTTTTCCTTTGATCTGTTCGCCGACTCTTCTCTCACTCTCTCTCTTTCTCTCTTATCTGCTGTCTACCATCTTGTCTCCATCTTGTCTTCTCACTTTTATTGTCGCGTTTGTCACGTCAATCGTCAACTCAACAATTTTTCTTCAACTTTTTTTCTCTCTCTCATTCCGCGTTTCCCATATTTATTTGGTTCGTGTTCCAGTCTCCACTTTTGATTTCTAACCGACTTTTTTCTCCCTCAGAATAAAATTTATCTCAACTTCCAGTATTTCATTAGATTTTATATTGTATATAATAGTACAAGAATTATACTGAATAATATAGATTGACATGGAATTGTATGTATTTGATTTTCGAATCAGAATGAAAAAACAATTTGAATTTGAATTTTGATTGATTACAGCATACATATTTTCTTGTTCAGGTTAATAATTGATCCTGAAGACTGGAAGAATGTTGTCAGATATCTTGTAAAATTTTCAATAATGGAATGAAATCACACATCACAATATTAATCTCTAGTTCAGTTCCAATAAACCAGTGACAACGTAGTCTATTATTGGCTTATTGCGTTCCAACTCCAATGATTTTTTTTAATGTTCTGTTGAAGGCGATAATGTTGAAAATATAGTGTAAGATATTCGTAATAGATGAGAATCACATTTCGTTCAAAAAGCTCTTTAGATGTATTCAATTTGTGTGTTTGAAGAAAATCAACTCACTGGTAATCTGAATGACGTCAGAAGTATCTAATTGACCGAGCGAAGTGAGGTCTAAGATTCAAGTCGACGGTTTGGCATTTCTCTTAATGTTTAAATGTGTATATGTTTTTATGTTTGCGCATTTACGGCGAAACGCGGTAATAGATTTTCATGAAATTTGACAGGTATGTTCCTTTTTTAATTGCGCGTCGACGTATATACAAGATTTTTGGAAATTTTGCATTTCAAGGATAATATAAAAGGAAAAAGGAGCCTCCTTCATACGCCAATATTAACGTAAAAATCAGACTATAGAATATAATAAGTATTCATCATAAATCAGCTGTCTAGTGGACTATAATACTACCCGTTCAAAAACATCGAACATCTTGAAAATGTATCTTTCTATTAACGTTAGTAGACAGTTAGGAGTGGCCGTAGTCGAGTGGATCAGATGCTGGCTTTATGATCAGAGGCCGGGTTCAAATCCGGCCCGGGCAAGATATTTATCTCGGTCCACTCCGTGTTTCGGATGGACACGTTAAGCCGTCGGTCCCGGCTGCCTAAAAAGCAGTCGTTAGGTCATGTCAGAGGCCCTGAAATTGATCAGCTGCGACCTGAAAACTCTGACACCAGACCTGAGCCAGGCAGGTCACTCGATATTATTATTATTATTATTAGTAGACAGTTGACTATAATACTACCCGTTCAAGACATCGAACATCTTGAAAAAAGCCTGATAAATGGGAATCTATCTGCATTGATGGGGCGGAGCTCCTGAAATTTTTACAGATATGGGACTTGTGGCAGTTGATAGAGCTTATCGATCTTTCCATCAACGTTGTAGACAGTTGCAGCCAGACCTGATAACAGCGCTCACACTCACATTCCGGGACGACACGTCACGGTACGATATAGGACAGAAAGCTCTATGTTCATTTAGGATTTTCTCTAGACATTTTAAATTGATAAATTATTCATTAATTTTTAAGAAAACCTAGCAACAGGTCAATGTAACTCACTGAGCGCGAGGTCTACTGTTCACAGAACAATTAGTTATAATTCTATCACAGAATACACAAATACTCAGTCATAATAATATAATCAACTGTCCTATAATCCTCTATAAAAAGGCAGTGACAAGGCAGAGAATCGGCAACGCTGTTCTCCTATCTTCACTACAATCATAACGTGGAAATCACAATAGTCAACGAGATTTTTCTTATATTATTGTAATTAACTGCAGATTTCTACATAGAATTATATTGAAACTAAATCAATAATTATAATACGTAGACTTACAACTTACTTACTTACCTACTTACTTTTCTGTAAGTTGTGTAATTTTGAATGATTGAATAAAATAAATAAATAAATAAACTTCTAAATGTATCATAACTCTACGACACATTACACAAAAATCATCACTCCATCATAATAGAATTAATCTTTTGAATTTATCATAACTCTACGACTGAATACACAAATACAATCACTCAGTTGTAATAGAATCAACTCGAAACCTGCCCCACTGAGATAGGCTACCGTACACCCTATTAAATTTGAATAAAAACCGCTTCAAGCATAAGAAACCGCCTAATGAAGTCCTTACAAAACATTGACACGCCTGGAAGCTCCGTTATTGTTGTATTCAGCTCACAAACACCAATAAAATCCGTCATAAAAGCCATAAAATCTGATGTTTTCAATTTCCTATTCAAACTAACCGGATATGTATCTATAATAACGCAAATAATGCACCGTTCTGAATATATTAGTTGGATATTTTGTTAGTTTTTTCAAGAAATCCAAAGAGTTTCATAAGGTGGGTGCAGTTTTATCACCTATTAAAAGATTAAAGTGTTTACAATGTGCTACGGTAGGGTGGCTATAAACCTATAGCGCTTACAGTTTATGAAATTGGGAGCTATCTCATAATAACTTCAAGGTGTAACTTGGGGTTTTTCATAATGTTTTTGAGAGAGATTGCCCTGGAATTTGTCTTTGGAGGCTTGTAGTGAAGAGATAGTGATATTGATCTATCTTCGGCTATGATTAGCATGTTTTCTATCAAATGTGCTTAGCAATATTAATCACATTCTTAACAACTCTTTCTAATCGTAGGTGAATGAGAAGAATATGATTTTATATCATTTTCTGAGAGTCGACAATTATTTGTTGGAACATCGCAGATTTAAGTAAGTTAGTACATTACAATATTATCGATATTCAAATTGCTTTGAATCTTCATTCTGATGAGTGATTCTTCATACTTTGTTAAAGACGTTGAATGAAAGCTGTCATATTCATTGTGAATTTGTGTATGAGTCAGAATATATCCCATTATACAAAGCGAGCAATTTCTTTATATCTGTTTATATTTTCATATCTAGTTATTTGGTTATTTTTCACTTTCCTTGCCCTATTACCATAGGTAAGGAAAGTATTGCTTTCCGAAAAAATTAAGGTACCCCAATTTCTAAATTTCTATACGTTTCAAGGTCCCCTGAGTCCAAAAAACTGGTTTGGGGTATGTCTGTCTGTGTGTGTGTGTGTGTGTGTGTGTGGTGTGTGTGTGTGTTGTGTATGAGTGTATGTGCGTCTGTGTACACGATATCTCATCTCCCAATTAACGGAATGACTTGAAATTGGAACTTAAGGTCCTTCCACTATAAGGATCCGACACGAACAATTTCGATCAAATGCAATTCAAGATGGCGGCTAAAATGACGAAAATGTTGTCAAAAACAGGGTTTTTCGTGATTTTCTCGGAAACGGCTCCAACGATTGTGATCAAATTTATACCTTCTAACAATATAAGTTCTATCAACTGCCACAAGTCCTATATCTGTAAAAATTCCAGGAGCTCCGCCCCATCAATGCAAAGTGTGATTTTAGATTCTCAATTATCAGGCTTCAGATACAATTTAAACGAAAAAATATTAAGTGGAAAAGATTGAGCATGAGAATCTCTACAATTAATGTTCAGTGACATTTTCACCTAAAATTGGAAATAAGCTCGAAATTCGAGAAAATGTGTTTATTCAATAATGCAAACTGTTGGCAACTGTTGATTCTATTAAATCATTCACTATGAAGAGATAGCAGACTTCGTGTGTCTCCAGCGTTATTGTCCTGTCACCAGCTGGCAGATCTTTGAATAGTACACTTGAGATGCGCGTGTACACTAGCGTCAGGTGATCAATTTTAATAACGACAAGGAAAGTTGTGTGAGTGCGCTACACCAGATTTTTCATATCATTATTAAAAATAGCTTATAGGCTGAATAAATAAAGTTTCAATACTTTCAACTTTGAATAACTGTTATAACATCAGTTTCTTTTCGATTATTATACTTTGAGAATAACAACTCTGTGGTTGACGTTACTCTTCTATTTACGGTTGGAGTTGGAGTGAGATTATATTTGAGTTATTTATTCATGTAAGTTGAAACATATTCCGAATTATAAAAATAATTAACAGTATAGCGAATTATTCCACGGATTCTACAAAGTATGAAAAATTACTAATCACAATGAAGATTGAATGGAAATGTAATGAAACTGATGGAAATTAATAGAGAATTCATTTATTCGAATGCTAATTAATATATACGGTAATTATTATTTAACGAAAATCCTAAATAAATGCTGTAATGAATGGTTGGCCGCGCTGGATTCGTATAAAATGAGCGCTTCTATCCAGAGATTGTCTTCAACAACCTTAGCAGAAATGTGGATGAAGTAATTGTTAATACTATATAATATAAAGGAAGGAATAGTCCAGAGTTCTAGTTCTAGAGAAGGATACTCTAGTCCAGAGTTTGGTGTAAGGGTAAGCATTCCTGACTGGCAATTGGTGGGAGGTACCGTATTCGATTCCCGGGCTGGCAACTAATTTTTGGATAGTAGTTCTCATCGAATTTTCATCTAGCTGTTAACCCTGTTGTCAATGTCTGCAGTAGCAGAAGTCTTCGGGGGCGGAGCGATTGCGGTGCGATGGCGGAACGAGGGCGGGCGGGGCTTGCACGGAGCGGGTTGGAGGCGCGTATATCTGTACGCAGCTTTAGAAGTACCTATTAACAACTGTAACAATTGCAATAAGAATACTATTTGATTCGGCACTTACTTTAGGTAAACTTTGTATCACAAATTTAATGAATTTGTTTCAATTATTAAATCATGAATAATCCATCAATAGAGATGGGAATAAGCCTACAACCATACTCGGTAAATTGAGATATCTTGAAATCTTATAGCAAAATTTCAAGTTAATCATTTCAGTAGTTCAGACGTGATACTTTTATGTTTAAGCCAAATAATTCCTTCCTACATTATATAGTATTAACAATTACTTAATCCACATTTCTGCTAAGGGTGATGCCCAAATGAGCCCTAGGCTTGTGCGTGGGTGATGAGAAGGATGATAATGAAACATGAGTGGACATTCAGTTTTAGATGGGAAGCGATTTTTTTCAAACTCATAAATGGTATTTCGAGTTTAACTTTTTTCATTCTAGTACAGAAAACTGTATTTATCAACTTATTTACTTCTTTATTCAGAATCATACATTTATTAGAAAAGTACCACAGACTGGATCCCAAAACTTTTCCAATTCGAATTTACTAGTAGTTCTGTGAACAGTAGACCTCGCGGTCAGTAAGTTACATTGACCTGTTGTTATGTTTTCTCAAAAATTAATAAATAATGTGAACAGTAGACCTCGCGGTCAGTAAGTTACATTGACCTGTTGTTATGTTTTCTCAAAAATTAATAAATAATTTATCAATTTAAAATGTCAAGAAAAAATCCTAAATAAACATAGAGCTTTCTGTCCTATCGTACAGTCACTGTCGTCCCGGAATGCGAGTGTGGCATTACGTTGACAACTGTCTACAATTACGTTGATGGAAAGATACATTTTCAAGATGTTCGATGTTTTTGAACGGGTAGTATTATAGTCCACTAGACAGCTGATTTATGATGAATAAAATTCTATATTTTACTCTAACATTGGTGTATGGAGGAGGCTTCTTTTTTCCTTTTATATTATCCTTGAAATGCAAAATTTCCAAAAACCTTGTTTATACGTCGACGCGCAATTTAAAAAGGAACATACCTGTCAAATTTCATGAGAATCTATTACCGCGTTTCGCCGTAAATGCGCAACACATAAACATTAAGAGAAATGCCAAACCGTCGACGTGAATCTTAGACCTCACTTCGCTCGGTCAATAAATTTATACAAAAGTCCAATCTAGGTTCAATTCCAATATGAAAGAGTCGGCTCTAAATGTGGTCACCCATATAACGGGAGTAGCAAGCGCATGGAGCTTAGCTCAACTCATTTTATCGACAGCTTATCAGCGCGATCACGGAACAAATCGCTTTCCAAAATTAAAGAACTACAATTTAATCTAATGTCAACAATGGATAATTCATTTGAGTACAGTAAAACTTATTCATGAATAGAATTGTCTTCCAAAATTTCAAAATCTACAATTTATTCACTCTCATGACAACAATAAATACTTTGAGTGAAACTTATTTATGCATACAATTGTATTCAATTGACTGGATTATTGTCAACCATTACCTATAATTACCTTGTTAATTGAATTGTCATCCCGCTTTCCAAAATTAAAGAACTACAATTTAATCTAATGTCAACAATGGATAATTCATTTGAGTACAGTAAAACTTATTCATGAATAAAATTGTCTTCCCAAATTTCAAGACCTACAATTTATTCACTCACATGACAACAATAAATACTTTGAGTGAAACTTATTTATGCATACAATTGTCTCCAATTGACTGGATAATAATTGTCAACCACTACCTATAATTAATTACCTTGTTAATTAAATTGTCATCCCTCTTTCCAAAATTGAAGAACTACAATTTAATCTAAAGTCAACAATGGATAATTCATTTGAGTAAAACTTATTCTTGAGTAAAATTGTCTTCCAAAATTTCAACACCTACAATAATTCACTCACATGACAACAATGAATACTTTGAGTGAAACTTATTTATGCATACAATTGTCTCCAATTGACTGGATACTTTTCAACCATTACCTATAATTACCTTGTTGATTGAATTGTCATCCCACTTTCCAAAATTGAAGAACTACAATTTAATCTAATGTCAACAGTGGATAATTCATTTGAGTAAAATTGTCTTCCCAAATTTGAACATCTACAATAATTCACTCACATGACAACAATAAATACTTTGAGTGAAACTTATTCATGCATACAATTGTCTCCAATTGACTGGATAATTGTCAACCTCAACCTATAATTACAGATGGAATTAAATAGAGAATGCATTTATTCAAATGCTAATTAATATATAATTATTATTTAACGAAAATCCTAAATAAATACTGTAAATCACCCCGAAGACTTCTGCTACTGCAGACATTGACAACAGGGTTAACAGCTAGATGGAAATTCGATGAGAACTACTATCCAAAAATTAGTTGCCAGCCCGGGAATCGAACACGGTACCTCCCAATAATTGCTAGTCAGGAATGCTTACCCTCACACCAAACTGACAATCTCTGGATAGCAGCGCTCATTTTATACGAAGCCATAGCGGCCAACCAGTTTACAGATGGAATTAAATAGAGAATGCATTTATTCAAATGCTAATTAATATATAATTATTATTCAACGAAAATCCTGAGTATAACGAAAATCCGGGTCGATTCCCGGGCTAGCAACTAATTTTTGGCTAGTAGTTCTCATCGAATTTCCATCTAGCTGTTAGCCCTGTTGTCAATGTCTGCAGTAGCAGAGGTCTTCGGGGTGATTTGCAGCATTTATTTAGGATTTTCGTTGAATAATAATTACCTATAATTACCTTGTTAATTAAATTGTCATCCCGCTATCCAACTCATCGGCAACATTACAACGATAAAGTAAACAACAAAACACAAATAACAATAATACTCGATGTGAAACACAGGAATGCAACAAAACAAGAAACACTGAAAGCAATGAACAAAATAATAAACTGATTAGATTTGAATTCACTTAAAACTGTCACCAATGGCTGAATGGAATGCATTGATGCTATTCATAAGGAATGCTGAACTACACTGTAGATGTTATAGGGAGATGTGGAGAAAGATGCTTTGCATACCAGAAGAAGAAAAAGTGGAGAAGGAGGAGGAAGAAGATGAGAAGGAAGAGGAAGAGGATGAGGAGGATGGTGAGGAGAAGGAAAGGGAGAAGGAGGGAGAGGAGGAGTATAGGGGGAAGAATGTCGAGAAGGAGGAGGTGCAGGAGGAGGTGAAGAAGAAGAAGGAGTGGTGGAGGAGGAAAACGATGAGGACGATGAGGAGGAAGAATAGGGGGAAAGAGGGTGAAGGAGGGTGAGGAGGAGGAAGAAGAGGAGGAAAAGGAGTATAGGGAGAAGGATGTCGGGAAGGAGGAGGTGAAGGAGGAGGAGAAGAAGGAGGAGAAGGAAGAGTAGGAGAGGGAGGAGGAGAAGGAGGAGGAGGAGGAGGAGAAAGATGAGAAGAAGGAGGTGGAGAAAGATGAGAAGGAGGAGGTGGAGGAAAAGAGTAAGGAATATGAGTGGAGGAGATAAGGAGGTGAAGGAGAAGGAGGAGGAGGAGTAGGAGGAGGAGGAGGAGGAGGAGAAGGAAGAGGAGGAGGAGAAGGACGAGGAGGAGTAGGAGGGGGAGGAGGAGGAGGAGAAAGATGAGAAGGAAGAGGTGGAGGAAAAGAGTAAGGAATATGAGTGGAGGAGATAAGGAGGTGAAGGAGAAGGAGGAGGAGGAGTAGGAGGAGGAGATGGAGGAGGTGGAGGAAAAGAATAGGGAATATGAGTGGTGGAGATAAGGAGGTGGTGGAGGAGAAAGAGGAGGAGGAGGATTTGGAGGGGGAGGAGGAGGAGGAGGGGGAGGAGGAGGATGATGATGAGGAGGAGGTGGTGGAGGGGGAGGATAGAGGAAGAGGAGGAATTTGATAGGGATCTTTTGTTTTATCGGTGTATATCAGAGCTAAGCAATCTCAACTATCTCGCCCAATTAAAATTTTACGGTCGTACGCCGGCTATATAGGTAGCTTCTTCTTCTCTGTCTTCTCATACTTGTTTCTTCTCCATCTTTCTCTTTCTCTCCTCCTTATTCCTGGGTGCAGGACAATATGTCATCGTTAGATGCAACAATTTATCACCGCCATAGCCGTGACTTTTATTCGTGTCCTGAGAGGCAGGCAGCGAACATTCTGGAAAAATTTTCGAAATTTTTTGAGTGCATCGACATATTTGGGTTGTTTTTCTTTTTCATATAGTGTTCTTCTGTTTGTTTTTCGAGCTTACATAATGATGTCATGTCAATGTACAGGCATATTTACATAGATTACATGTATAGAGTGTAATAAAGTTATACATCATGTAACAATGATTTTTGGAATAATAATTTCTTCTTCTTCTTCTTCTTCTTCTTCTTCTTCTTCTTCTTCTTCTTCTTCTTCTAATTCTTATTAGTTCAAGTTGAGAATGTCATTTATCTATATAAATTTTAATTATACTTTTCATCCCATATTTGAACAAGCCCTGCACTTGATTTTTGTTCGTACGATATTTGGCCGTCCTTATGAATTCTATCAGATTAAACGGAGCTCGTCAAACATCATCTGTTTGAAATCATCTGTTAAATCTACTAGAATTTATAAGGACGGCAAAATTCCGTAAGAACGAAAATCGATGTGTGTGTGCGAGGCTATATTATACTAGGAATACTGTAATTGCATGTTGTCTACTTCATTTTTGATTTTGTGGCAAATAAATTGAATTTAAATGAGGAAAGTGGAAGATAGACTACAATGGGCCATATGAATAAAGTTGAGCATTTGCTCATACTTCTAAAATATTGAGCATTTGCTACATTTTCTATGAATAGACGTGAGCAAAACCTTTTTCTCATGCTCATCAAAAAAATAGTTTGAGCATTTGCTCAAAACTAAAAGCTTCTGCTCAAAATTGTATGAATAAACTAGAGCATTTGCTTAACTTTTGTAGCAAATGCTACAAAAGAGGTGAGTCTATAGTGAGGTCCACGTTATAATGACAGTGGATAGAGATAGAAAAATGGCGATGCCGATTCTCTGCATTAATTAATTATATTTCTACACTGTCAAAAACATAATTGGCATTGTTGTATACCTAGAAAGGATAGTACCCCGGCTTTGTCGAATGATAGACAAGGATTGCAGCCCAAAGTTGATCAAATACTGTCATTATAACGTGGACCTCACTATAGTCTAGAGCAGCTTATCACCTTTTGCTCATTGTAAAATGGCTCAACTAATTTGTATGAGGAAGAGGAAACTATACCAGATACGATCACAACCAATAGTTGAGAACTATAAAACTCTTTTTAGATTCAACCATGATATATATCACCATTATCCCTACCTGATATCAAGATAGCCATCACAATATAGGAAATAGGCATCTAATAAGATGACAGTGTATACGATTATAAGAAGGCTATTGATATTATAAGAATATGCTAAAGATTGTTACAGAGATGACATTTTTTCACGCTATTATTTCAAAATTCTAAACTCAACTAACCTAAAACTCTATTCATAAATAGAAAACAGAGCAGACGATGCAAACACAAGCGGTGCCCCCTACTTGCATATTTAGCGCATATTTAGCTACAAAAGCGAATCAGCTGATGAAAAATCTTTAAAATACATGAGCATTTGCTCCAGAGTTCAGGAGCATGAGGTAAGAGTATAAGGTAAAGCTTATTCATATAAAATGAGCAAATGCGTTGCTTCTACCTTTTGCTCTGAGCAAAACTTATGCTCCATGCTCTTGCTCATGAGCATTGCTCTGGTTTTATTCATATGGGCCAATGATTTACCTGATACTAATCATGTCATACAAATTCAACTCAACATTTATAGATTTTCAATTTTTTCAGATAATTTGTTAATAGCCTTTTTAGTTGATATCATATCAACTATTTGCCTTATACATGTAACCCTATTACTATATATCTATTCACTATAAATCTATTTCATGACTCATGATTCAATTTTTTATCCAACCACACAAGGTGTACTATTTATTACCCTCTCTTCTTTTGTAAAGTCGCATTTTCCATTTTTATTTTTTGTATAAATTGTCCATTAAAATATATATATATAGCTTGCCAACAACTCCTGACGGTACTCTGCCAAGGAGAAAACGTTGACAATAAAGATGTATTAAAATTTACTTGATTATTTTCAAAAATGTAATGAATTACGTTTTCAATAAAAGCCTTTATTTATTATTTATTCAACTATAAATCTTTCTATAGATTTGTGTAATTTTCTAATCACTTTCTGTAAATTCCTAATTGTTCATCATAATTTGAGATGACTGCTATAATCTAAACAATCTTAGATGAGTGTTCATCAATTTCACTGCTATAGTGTGGTCCACGTTATAATGGCAGTGAATAAAGATAGAAGAATAGCGATACCGATTCTCTGCATTAATTAATTATATTTCTACACTGTCAAAAACATAATTGGCATCGTTGTGGACCTAGAAAAGGATAGTATCACCGGCTTTGTGGAATGATAGACAAGGATAGCAAAACTAAAGTTGATGAAATACTGTCATTATAACCTGGACCTCACTATAGAAAATTGTATGACTTTTGAATGAATGCAGAATAAAGAGAACGTGAAAAGGAGATGTTAGGAAGAAGTTGGGGAGAAAGAAGGTTTTCGTCACTCATACTAAAATTTACTCACACAAAATAACTCATAATTGAATTTACTCATACTAAATTCTCACACACATACTCTTTCTCTCTCTCTTGTCTGCTTTTATCATCTTTGACCATGCTTCTTGTTCTCCTCTTCTTCTATTTCTGTTTATCTCTCTGATTCATCCTCTTCTCTCTTTCTCCTTCTTCCTCTTCTCTCCTCTTTCCACACCCTCTCTCTCATCCAATCTCTCTCTTCACCAGTTCCCTTTAGTTATTTCCATATTTATTCTCTGTCCAGTCATGTCGTGAAAATGTAAATAAATTTGAGAAGGCATTCCCATTGTTCTACACATAACATAAATCTTTTTAGCTTCATCTTAGTGACAAAATATACAAATTCCTCTCATACTATTCAATTCCCATCAATTTCCCAGTAGAAGATGCTAAGATGTATGAATGGATATCTATCCTATCATGGATACATGGATGAATATCAAGAATTCCATGGAGCTCCATCTTTTCTGAGTTGGCCTAATCTATATATATAAAAGCGAAATGGCACTCACTGACTGACTGACTGACTCACTCACTCGCAGAACTAAAAATCTACCGGACCAAAAACGTTCAAATTTGGTAGGTATGTTCAGTTGGCCCTTTAGAGGCGCACTAAGAACGGATTTGGGAAAATTTCCAAAGATACGCCCAAAATTAGCGTTTTTCCAGCGTTTTTTACGCTTTCTCAGCTTTATCAAGAACAAATGAACAGAAAATGTTAAAATTTACTACAGAAGCTCAGCTGGGGTGTAATAAAGTTGTGTTAGAAGGAATTTTAAATAACGCCAAAGATACATCGAAAATTAGCGGTTTTTTGCTTTTTTTCAGTTCTTCCACCAATTAATAGACAGAAAATGTTCAAATTTACTACAGAAGCTCAGCTGGGGTGTAATAATGTTGTGTAGAAGGATTTTGGAATGACGCCAAAGATACGCCGAAAATTAGCGTTTTTTTTTGCTTTTTTCAGTTCTTCCACCAAGAAATAGACAGAAAATGTTCAAATTTGATACAGAGGTTTAGCTAGGATCTAAAAATTTTGTGATGAGGTGACTCTAATATTTCATCGAATATACGCCCAAAATCAGCGTTTTTCTCAGCTTTTCTGCGTTTTCTCAGGACTTTGACTTTCTGATGGAATGAAGCATGCTCAAATGAAAAATGGAGGCGAGCGAAGCGAGCCCGCTGATCTCATTTTATGACGATCCAGTCGGGGGTCCTCACTGGACGGATATGGCGAGCGGAGCGAGCCTGACGGCTTGTTGATTTATAGTTCTAGAGCCCATAACTGGACTCAACTCGAGAATGAAAAGAAATTGATTTACACCACTCTGACTTTTACAGGCACTATATATGTTACGCGTGCTATGCGAGGGTCTTTTAGAAGTACAAAGAGATTAAATAATATAGTTTCATAGTTCCATGTTTATATTAATGTGCGTACAGACTTTTGCTCTGCTCCGCAACCGAACGTTTAGGGTCTAAAAATTTTGTGATGAGGTGACTCTAATATTTCATCGAAATATACGCCCAAAATCAGCGTTCTTCCAACGTTTTTCTCAGCTTTCCTGCGTTTTCTGAGTACTTTGTACTTTGATTTTCTGATGGGATGAAGCACGCTCAAATGAAAAATGCAGGCGAGCTAAGCGAGCCCGCTGATTTCATTTTTGGACGATCCAGTCGGGGGTCCAGGTGGTGGAGCCACCTGACTAGACGGATATGGCGAGCGAAGCGAGCCTGCCCGGCTAGTCTGTAATATAATAAAGGAAAGAATTGGCTCAAACACGTACAGGATAGGAAATTCACGAATGACGCATCATCACGTCTCAACTACTGGACTGGTCAACTTGAAATCTTGCATATAGATTCTTAATTCACCGAGGATGGTTATAGTCCTATTTTAAATACTTCAAGAATTCAGAACGTCAGGTTTTCAATTGGACCCTTGCGGAGCACGGGTTACCTGCTATAGTGAGGTATACGTTATAATGGCAGTGGATGAAGTTAGGAGAATAGCGATGCCGATTCTCTGCAATAATTAATTATATTTCACTGTTAAAAACATAATTGGAATTGTTCTGGACCTAGAAAAGGATAGTATCACCGGCTTTGTCGAATGATAGACAAGGATAGGAACACCAAAGTTGAACAAATACTGTCATTATAACGTTGAACTCACTATAGTAAGTAATAACTTCAATAAGTAGTAATTATAGTTTTTATCTCGTCAAGTGCTCTAAAACAAATTGAATTTTTTATCAATTTATCACATCGACAATCACAAATCATAATTACTAGTAGTTCTGTGAACAGTAGACCTCACGCAGTATTTTCATCCACAAGTACCAGATGTCAACTGTTTTGAATGTTAACAAACTCAGTTCACGTTTGAATTTGTATTTCATATGATATAATTCATCTAGTTCCTTGATGATCTTTCTATCTGATGAAAATTAATTTTTTAGAATCAAAAATATTATAATTTCTCAGGCATTATTTAGTTCATTTGTTTATTTTTATTCACCTATCAAATTAGTTTTTTCGAATGTGAGAATATTGATACTGATGGGCACGCATAATAATACCATGACTGCAAAACAAAATATTGAAACCAAATACCTTAAAGCTGCGATTAGACCAAATTTATTTAAAAAAATGTTAATAACTCAATCCTTTCAGATTATATTAGATTGAACATAACTTATCATACACATGATGAACATATGTGTTTGTCAACTTCCGTTCAATCTAATAGAATCTATAAGGATTAAGTTATAACCATTTTGTAAATAAATTTGGTGTAAACCCAGCTTAAAGATGCATACCTATTTAATGTCTTTGATTGAAGTTACCTTTTATAAATACACTAATAAACTGGCTTCTCCACACATCTGTGTAATCACTTGTCAGCTGATTTATGATTAATAATTCTATAGTCTGATTTTTACTGTAATATTGGCGTATGAAGGAGGCTCCTTTTTCCTTTTATATTATCCTTGAAATGCAAAATTTCCAAAAACCTTGTATATACGCCGAAGCGCAATTTAAAAAGGAATATACCTGTCGAATTTCATGAAAATCTATTACCGCGTTTCGCCGTAAATGCGCAACATATAAATATATAAACATATAAATATAATATAAACATTTAGGCCTAAACATTAAGAGAAATGCCAAAGCGTCGACTTGAATCTTAGACCTCACTTCGTTCGGTCAATAATAATTATATAATATGATTGGGAGAAGACAACAGGCATAGCACAAAACTGTCTTCTCCCAAACTTTTACAAATAAAAGTTTCAAAAAAGAATGCCATACATTCAAAACAAATCCATATCAGGAGAAGATAAAATTGAGTGTTTAAAGGACCAGTGAAGAGAAAAAGATGAAGAGATTGACAAAAATAGTTTGCCAACTTATTTTCTTCTTCTTTCTTTTTCAATGTTCAAGTTTCTTATCAGATGAAGAGGCTATTCGGTCTACTGAATTTCGGATTTGTAACTGTGATAAGACTTGTAACTTGAATATAAATAAAACAGAATATAAACATAGAAATGACACCAAACTGTTCAGAAAGATCGGAGAAATATCCTGCACTATTTTGCATTTCGGTTTTCAATATTTCTATGCAAACACTCATCAGACTCACGAAAAATTATTTCAGAGCTATATGTGCCGGTTGCACAAAAGCCGGTTGAATTTTGATCGTGATTAATCCCACGAGAACCAATCAGAGAAGCCTTATAGAAGGCCTTCTCTGATTGGTTCTCGTGAAATTAATCACGGTTAGAATTTAACCGACTTTTGTGCAGCCGGTACCATGAATTTCATTAAATCCTCATGAGAATCATCTATGTTATATAAAAGCGAAATGGTACTCAATCACTGACTGACTGACTGACTGACTCACTCACTCACTCACTCACTCGCAGAACTAAAAATCTACGGGACCAAAAACGCTCAAATTTGGTAGGTATGTTCAGTTGGCCCTTTAGAGGCGCACAAAGAAATCTTTTGGCAATATTTCAACTCTAAGGGTGGTTTTTAAGGGTTTAAAGTTCGTCTTTTAGCATGTATATTCTTCTTATTCTCTCAATTATTGAAAAATATCCATACCATATGTTAATATAGAACTATAATCTAGAGAGAGTAACTCTTCGAAACAGTTGTTAAGTGGTAACTAAATTAATAATTTTGTCAGGTTGACATTAAGTTGAGTTGACTTTGTTAGGTTGGCACCAAGTTGAAGATTGAAATGCATTTATCGCGGAAAAATTGATTGGGCACTGCTACTTCATCAATCAGAGCTATTCCTGGGAATATTATATTACTAGCCGTCAGGCTCGCTTCGCCCGCCATATCCGTTTAGCCAGATGTTTAGTCTGGACCCCCGACTGGATCGTCCTAGCATCATATTATGATAAAAATGCTCAAATGAAAAATGCAGGCAAGCGAAGCGAGCCTGCTGATCTCATTCTTGGACGATCCAGTCGGGGGTCCAGGGGGCGGAGCCCACTGGCTAGACGGATATAGCGAGCGAAGCGAGCCTGACGGCTAGTATGCAATAAACTTCCTGATAGAATTTCTATGAATTCTAATTATTACAAAATACCAAATGAGAGTAAATCTTTCAAAAAAAGATATGCTTCACGCTGTACTGGTTCATTTCAGTACAATGGTACTATCAGTGTAGTACTATTCTACTAAATACAGTATACTGTTGTTTGTAAACTACACTATATATACTACATCATAATAAAAAGTACTATACGAGTAACTATAGTAACGTGCAAGCGCATGTCAAGAGTGGCTCGACTCAAACGGCTGGTGTCTTGATACGAAAATGGGCCATAAAAATTTTAATTATGCCAAGGCTTCAAACAGGTATACATGCAGATTGTTAGTGCTGATATCAGAAAGGCTATTTTCTTTGCCTAATAGGCTTGCAGCATGTGAAAAAGGCAGCAGGCTTTGAAAACGCTTCAATCCTTTTCGTTTTCCTTCTTCTTCTTCTTTTTCTTCTTCTTCTTCTCCGTTTTTCTCCACTCATTCTTCTTCCTTTTTTTTCCTAACCAGGATGCCATGGAGAAAACTTCATTTTTATTGAAGAAAAGTTCCCATCATCAGATCTCCATTTTTTATTATTATTATAGGAGCAGTATGTGTGAGAGAGTTAGGTATATAAAACTATCTTTCTCTCTTTGTAAATGCAATCAATCATTTCCATGATAATATCTGATTCTTTGCAACAAACAAAAAATAAAAATAAGATGATTTGGAAGTTTTTGAATGGAAAATTCAGATGGATTTGGAAAATGGCGGGAGGAGGGGTACTGATAAACGAAGAGGAGAAAAAACAAGACAACAAGAAGGAGAGAAGATAAGGAAGAATGAGGAGAGTAGTATGTATGTATGCATATGCAATCATAGGCCAACAATAAAACTTTAGATACATTCAAAGAGTCAATAACTTTTTTTGGCCTCTGTAGCCAGGAGACATTACTGTGTCCGGCCTGCAAAATCTGAGCTTCAAATTAAAAATTCAAAATCCACTCATTACCCAATGCACAATAAACACTTTGAGGTTGGAATATATTCATGATCCTCATTCTGAAATTTCTCCATCAAAATTCACTTTCAAAAAAAACTTTTGTTCTTTAACCTTTAGAATTAGTGGCATCACATTTAAGACATAACATTTATCCATAAGGATAACATATAAATTTTGATATAAGACTAGGACGTAAAAGATTTCCTACTCTGTTGCTAAGGCAACAGATAAATACACAGGAGAGTAGTTACAAGATAGAATAGAAGGAAACTAGGATATGAAGAAAGATGAGAAAAATAAGTAGAAGAAGAAACATTACAAGAGAATGAGGAGGAAGAAGTTTAAGGGTTGAAGTAGGACAAGATAGAATAGTTGGGAACAAGAATAAAGAGAAGGAGGGAGAGAGAAGAAAACGTAGAAAAATAAGAAGAAAAAACGCGGCTAGAAAAAAGAATAACGTAAGTCCCGAAGAAAGCTTATCGTATTATAATCGGTATGAAGCATAAATCGCGTTCGTAACAAGGCGGGTTCCCCCCAGGGGAAGGGGGAGGCAGTTAGGGGGTCAAGGGGGGCATTTTTGACGGCTATGTTTTGTGGCGTGTAGGGGGCGTGTGGTGTGAGAAGTGGGCGGTCACCCATCCGTGCACTGGCCATGTATCACGTCGCTTAACTCACAAGATCCTAGTCGATTGTGGGAGGAGAGATCACAGAGTAAGTATGTGGAGAATTCCTAACCGGAGCTAAAGTTTGATAATTCGGGGAGATGAGCTATCAAAGATGGAGTGTTCCGAGAACTCTTTGGTCAACTTTGTATGTTTAGTTACACACACATCGATTTTTGAATGTCCTTATGAATCCTACCAGATTAAAAGGAACTTGACAAAATAGTTATTTGTATATCTAGAGTGAAAAGTACGACTTTTTCTCCCTGTGGGAAAAGTTTGAAGCCGGAGGAGAAGCCGAGGGCAACAATTTTCCTGAGGGAGAAAAAGTATTTATCACTCGTGATGTACACAACATTTTTCCTCCATCTACATTTTTTCATAGAAACTGCAAATAAATTCAATTTAATAACTTACGTATTGGTGAAAATGTTTCCCAACAACATAACCTGAAATCTAAAACCTAAAAACCGGTCGTCTGATTGGCACTGCCGATTGCGCTATCAATCGGCAAAAGTTGTAACAATTATATCAGCTGGGTGTCTACCAAAAATGGCTGACTCCAGATCACGCGGTTCAGATTTGAATTGCAGATCAAAAATATTTGTTGGCTGGTATTTTGAATAGAATAAAATATTTTAAAAATCGTATAAATTTTTATCGTCTACTAATATAATATCATACAAACATATATTTCATGAGTTGATCAAATTTCTGGTTGTGGTATTAAATTCAGTTGACTCAATGACAGACACCTCTTTATGCTTTCTCATCTGAGCTTAGACCTTCCAACCTATTATAATGTAAGTTTTTAAAATAGAGATGCTACCCATGTTATTTAAATGGAGTCACTTTTACTCCCTAGGGAGTTTTTCTGTTTTTAGTACCGATAGCGAAAAATTGACACTTTAGTATTATGTTTCAGGGAGTAAAGTAAGTACTTTAGACAGTAGGTGGAGGAAATAGTTATTTGTGCAACTAGTGCGCAAAGTGACAGTTTGCTGCACCGAAAGAAACGTTTACGCCCGAGCCGTAGGCGAGGGCGGAATGGTTTCTTGAGTGCAGCAGAGGAACTTTGCGCACGTATTTCACATTAAGTTTTTCCTACAGTTACCATTGAATATGAAAAGTGGGTAATTATGGGTAAAATTGCCTGAAATGCATCAAATGTTTTTCTGTGTAATTTTATTATTGATAAAAACGTTAATCCAAAATCCTAAAGAACTCGTTGTCCTTGGTTATAATATAATTATAATGAATAATAATTAGCGCGTTGTGCTTGGTTGCACCTCTGCTCACTATAGCAGCCACAGCAGTCACTGTTACCAACTTCATTTTGATTTTGCTGCACTGTTGCTCCATATAACCTACTAAGTATTTTGCGTTGCCATGTTGCAAATCTTGAGTGCAGAAAAATTTTTCCCGCACTAGAGCGGAAAAGTGATTCTTTGCGTTCTGTAATCAGTGCAGCAATGGCCACTTTTCAACGTAACTGTAGGAAAAATAATTTGTTTGACATCATTTGTTCAATCCTACAGAATTAATAAGGAGGGCAAATAATTGAATGTCCAAAAATTCATGTATGTGTAACTGGCTTAACTTAACAAACATATGATAATATGATCATGTGTCTGTCCAGTTCCATTAAATTTGTTGAAATTCAAGGACGGCAGCACATCGTACTGGATTTAGGCAGGACCTCCTATATACTACCGGACCCCGAGCCTAGAAAAAAATGGCCGCCGTATGTGGTGGTCTTATAGAAATTCCTACTGAGAAAAAATCACTAATCAGCTGTTAGAGAGCGTCTCAGTTTGTCGAAATCTCAGTTCGTCTAGTTCCCGTTTAAAATATCTATGTCGGCCACCACATACGGCGGCCATTGTTTTTGTAGGCGCAGATCCGGTATATAGGAAGTCCTGCTTTAGGCCAGTCGCATCTCGACTTTTGAAGGATAACAAAGAATTTTGAAAAATACAAAAGATTTTGAGAGAATGGAAATATAATAGAATATTGGAAAGAGATAGAATGTGGAATGGAAGACAGAAGATGAACAACAAAAAAAGGCAATTTGAGGAGTGAAAATTCATGAATTTTCCATTAGACACTAAAAGGACGTTGAAAGAAGAGAATGAAAGAGTGAAAATTAGTCAGTGAGTAGGAGAGAGTAACAGGGAAGATTGATTGATTATTTGCCTTTATTAGGGAAGAAAGAGAGAGAGTGAAAAATAAGGTGAGAGTGAGAGAAAAAAGAGAGGATAAGGGGGGAGTGATCAGAAGAGGTATTGGTAGATAATCAATAAAAAACAAAGCCGAAACATATGAAAGCTTAACAAGCCCATGAGCTGCTTTCGACGATATAGGTCCCAAATCATAATTAGATGTTGATATTTATTATTTATATTTTATAGAGATTAACTTCGACTGGTTTAATTCCACCTTGCCTTTATCGTCTCATTTTTCTTCTTCTTCTTCCCACTATTTTTCTTCTTCGTCTTCTTCTCAAGCACGCTTGGCTAGTGCACCTTGTAATTATATCGCGGCGCGAAAGGCTATATCTAATATGAAAAGATGGCGGATGGGTGATTGAGAAAAGGGAGAAGGGGAAGAAGAAGAAGGGGATGACGAAGAAGAAAAATATGAAAGAGGATTCAGTGGATGTAGAAGAGGAATGGAGGAGCAGGAGGAGGATGAAAGACGAAGGAAAATTTTGAGAAAATGTCAGAGTACAACTAAATTCAGGAGAATAAGAAGATGTAGTTGACCGATCGTAGTGAGGTCTATGTTTCAACTCTCTTTTCGATTTTCTTCCGTCTGTCTGTATGTAACGCATTCACGGCCAAACGCGTTGATAGAATTCTATGAGATTTGGCAGGAATATTCCTTTTTCAACTGCGCGTCGATGTATAATAAGAGCCCATATGACCATATGAATAAAACCAGAGCAAATGCTCATGATCAAGAGCATGGAGCATAAGTTTTTGCTCAAGAGCAAAAGGTAGAAGCAAAAGCATTCGCTCATTTATATATGAATAAGCTTTACCTTATACTCTTACCTTACACTCCTGAACTCTGGAGCGAATGCTCACGTATTTTAAAGATTTTTCATCAGCTGATTCGCTTTTGTAGCCTTACTTTGTTTTTATAGCTCACGGAAGCGCTAAATATGCAAGTAGGGGGCACCGCTTGTGTTTGCATCGTCTGCTCTGTTTTCTATTTATGAATAGAGTTCTAGGTTAGTTGAGTTTAGAATTTTGAAATATTAGCGTGAAAAAGTGGCATCTCTATAATAATCTTCAGCAATATTCTTATAATCGTCTACACTCTCATCTTCTTAAATGCCTAATTCATATTTTGTGATGGCTATCTTTATATCAGGTATCTTTTGTATTTATCCCTTTGTAGGAATAATGGTTATATATATCATGGTTGAATCTAAAAAGAGTTTTATAGTTCTCAACTATTGGTTGTGATTGTATCTGGTATAGTTTCCTCTTCCTCATACCAATTAGTTGAGCCATTTTACTATGAGCAAAAGGTGATAAGCTGCTCTAGACTAGACTCAAATTTTTTGAAGCATTTGCTTCAAAAGTTAAGCAAATTCTCTAGTTTATTCATACAATTTCAAGTATAAGCTTTTACTTTTGAGCAAATGCTCAAACTATTTTTTTGATGAGCATGAGCGAAAGGTTTTGCTCACGTTTATTCATAGAAAATGAAGCAAATGCTCCATATTTTAGAAGTATAAGCAAATGCTCAACTTTATTCATAATTATGTTTTTTTTTTTAATTTTTCATTTTGAGGTTAATATGAAAAGAAAAGGAATTTCCTCCATACTTCAATATCACTATATATATTATCTATTCTGGAGATAGGATTAATCAGACTATAGAATTATTCATAGTCAATCAGCTGACTAGTGGATTATTCATTGCATGCATTACACAGATGTCTGGGGAAGCCGGTGAACAGGTGACACCAGATATTAGTGGATAAGAGAACTGCATGAGGTCTATTATTCACAGAACTATTAGTAGAAATAGAAATTGAGAATAGAGTGAAAAACGTTTCAACAATGAAATGGAAAAAAATATTGGAATGAGTGGACGATTGAAAAAAATTGCTTAACTTGGAAAACTGGAAAACTATGGCTTGAAAAAATCACGGAACTTGAGGTAAAGACAATAGCGAAAGAAAGAAGAAGAGGAGAAAGAGGAAGAAGAAGAAGGAGAAGGAGAAGAAGAAGAGGAAGAAGGAAAAGTAGAGAGAGAGCAAGAGAACAGTCTCGTTTCTGTGATCTAGACACTTCTTGTTAGACAGTGTGGAATGTCTCGGGTCACATGACTTGAGGCTACTCTCCCACTATATACCTATTTATACACTCGCAATACCTATATACCTGTAGATAATCATCACCATACACACCATAACACGTGTAGAATATAAATATAATACATATATAAACAACTGACCAATAGGTGTCTATACTATAGAGTATATTTTTCATACAACATTAATATCGTTTTAGAGAACCCTGCTTAAAAAGCCGTTTAATACTTTGCCGTTCCGCATTGGTTAAATATTCGTTCAAAGCTGTTATTATAAAGTATATACATGTATTCAGTGTGTACTCTAGTATATATGTATTGTTGAAATGATGATTTTCGTAATCAATGCTGTGAATCTTTATATATCGTGACTTTATTTTATGGTCCCACGCTTTTGGTACACTATTTATTATTGTAGCTAGCGTATCCTATCGCCTTTTTGTTTTCTTTATGTTCTTCTTCCACTTGTTTTATGCTTTGTGCTTCCATTCTTTATATCTGGAGGTGTGAATAAAGTTCATGAAATGTTGCTGCCTCAACGAAAACGATATCAGGATTGTAAATTTGATAAATTCAATCCTGTTTTCATAGAAACTGTGAATGTTGTTTCATAATAAAAGACAATGATTTCATGTGTAATTGTTCCATTGATTCAATGCTATTTCCAGAGAAATTGATAATTGTCTCATATATTAAAAAGGAAATGATTCTATGTATGATTGTTTCATTGAGTACGGTGGTTAAAACAATGATTTCATGTGTAATTGTTTCATTGTCTCATTGATTCAGTGCTGTTACCAGGGTAATTGTGAATTGTTCCATGTAATAAGAAGGAAATGATTCTATGTGCTATTTTTTCATTGAGTACGGTGGTTGAAACAATGATTTCATGTGTAATTGTTTCATTGTATCATTGATTCAATGCTGTTTTCCAGGGTAATTGTGAATTGTTCCAAGTAATAAAAAGGAAATGATTCTATGTGCTATTGTTTCATTGATTACGGTTGTTGAAACTATGATTTCATGTGTAATTGTTCCTTTGGGATTCATTGTTTCATTGAATCAATGCTATTTCCAGAGAAATTGATAATTGTTTCATATAATAAAAAGGAAATGATTCTATGTATGATTGTTTCATTGAGTACAGTCATAGCCACCTCTAATACAAGGCCCCGGCCTACGATATTGCAACGTCGCAGTGTAGGCCTAAACAATCTAATACATGATTGGTGGTAAATATTTAAAAAAAATACCAGCTGATCTTTTTTACCAATCATGCATTAGATTCTAGGCCTACACTGCGACGTTGCAATATCGTAGGCCGGGGTCTTGTATTAGAGGTGGCTATGGTACAGTGGTTGAAACAATAATTTCATGTGTAATTATTCCATTGAGATTCATTGTTTCATTGATTCAACGCTGTTTCCAGTGATATTGTGAATTATTACAACATGTAGAATGGAAAGACAATGATTCTATATGTTATAGTTTAATCTAGTACGGCGGTTATTAGTTTCAAAATCGAATAAATTCTATGAAACAATTTAAACAGATTCTATCAAACCATTTGGACAAACAGTCCAAAACTAAAGCAAGAAACATTTTAAATTTGAAAGATGAGCGATAATTTTTCATCAATGATAATTCATATTTAAATTCTAAAATCAAGATGGTTGTGATAAAATGTTTGTTATACCATTGAGACGATTCATGAAATTATCAGAACGGCGTCTATCGATATTTTGGCAAACGACCAATGAGATGGCTTTTAAAGTGGGAGTGTACTGAACGAAGATACCAGCTCGCTTGTGATTGGTCGAAACTGTTCCACACGATTCATGGCGAAGAAAGAAAATAGAAAGAGGTAGAAGAGGCAGAAATTGAAGAGGATTTTGCAGATAATTTAGATATACTAATGAGGAAGATGGGAATATGGAAAATATTATGTAGAACGGAAAATGAAGATTTTGATTCAATTCCCTTCTTGATGTAGGATACAAAATACTCGCCACTGTTGACAATTCGAAGTGAAATATTCACTTTAACAAGCTTAATGACAAAGTCTTTTTTTTAAGTAGACTACACACCAATTCATGGTAGTACGTTTCTTATGTACTATTCAATAAATATCACCATAGAGAAACAATAGCATAATTAGATATTCCATGGCATAGGGCGTTTATGTCGCAACTTTTACTGTTATCTCAAGCCCATAGTCCACGTAGTTCTTTCCCGTGAAGCTGTGTGACGCTGGTAGTCTCTCATATTGTGCCGTTCATACACTCTTACCCGGTCAAAACAGTGAAAATCAACAATAGTCCACAGTAATCGGCTTGAGATAACAGTAGAAGTTGCGACATAAACGCCCTATGCCATAAGATATCTACTTATGCTATTGTTTCTCTATGATATCACACAGTATCTAACTGAAGATATTATTATTTGTTGAATTTAAATCATTCTTGTATTTAATAGTGTGGTAACTACAAAAATTAATTGAGTTGACTAAGAAGAAGAAAAATAAGAATACAAAGAAGAAGAAGAAAAATAAGAAGATGAAGAAGAAGAAAAGGAAGAAGAAGAAGAAGAAGGAAAGTGGAAACATGATGACAAAGAGGAGTTACATGGAGATCAAGGAAAAAGACAGGACATTGGAGAAATAGTATGGGAATATTGAGGAGTGGTATTAGAAGGAGAAAACTAATAATAAGAAAGATTAGAGTAAAAGGAGAAGAAGAAGAATGAAAAGGAAAGAGCTAACGAAGAGGAAACATCGACTAATTAATATCGACAATGGTGAGGAATTTGGAGACGAGAGAAGAATTAATGTTGATGGCTATAAAATGCGGTGGGTCCTACTCACTACTAACTTGGTCAACTGCCAGAAGGTCTAACACAAACACAAAGAGAGAAAACCAAGAAGAAGAGAAGAAGAAGAAACGAATTTCGGGTGGAGAACGGAAGGGATTAATGAATAAGAATTCGCTATAGGAATGCAATAACTACAATGAATTCATGGAAATTCAGGAACTTTATATGGTTCTCATAAGGATTCAATGGAATTTATAGAGTTTTGGAATAATTTTTAGTAATTCAATTCAATTCAATCAATTTATTCTCACAATTTACAAATAATACAGTACAGTCACAGTACATTTTATATATACCCTTGCGTTATGAGAGACTCACATGTAGGCAAAAGCCTGTGTTTGTGAGGGCCTGGCGTAATTCCCTGAATTTAAAATCAATAAACTAAATTATGAAAATTGATATAATATTAAACTAAATTGAGAAAAATACAGATTAAAAGAAATTATATGAGTAAATGTTGATATTATAGAAAGAAAACAAATGATTGGCTGCAGAAACAGCCAGTTATAATTAATGACTAAAAGTTAGTAAAACTAAAAGGTAGAGATTTTTATTACTGTTTATAAAAGATTCAGTAAATGATTCTGAATATTTAGATTTTTCCCTCAGGATGGTTCTCGAATGAGTCTTGGGCTTTTGTGTGGGAATGAGGCGGATTTTATTATGCCTTAATACTTCTGGAATTTCCAAACGTATCTCTCTAACTTTTGCATCGAGATTTCACTCTCTCGCTTGCTCCTATGTAGTCAATCTATCGAGTTCTTTATTATTTCTCACCATCACTGGGTTGTGAGGCAGAGAGGACCTAAAGTCCTTACTCCGCCCTTAATGATGGCTATTATTTAATTCATTACAATCATGTAGCTTATATTGATGGATATGAAAATGTTTTCCTCCTCCATACTTCTGCAAATTTGAAAAAAAAACTATGGAATCCCTCCAACTCCCCCTATCTATATATATAAAAGCAAAATGGCACTCACTCATTGACTGACTGACTGACTCACTCACTCACTCACTCACTCACTCGCAGAACTAAAAATCTACCGGACCAAAAACGTTCAAATTTGGTAGGTATGTTCAGTTGGCCCTTTCAATTCAAATTCAAAACAAATTTATTTTCTATTTATACAATATATACAGACCATGAAATTACCATAGTCACTGAAAAAAATACCATATAACTAAAAAATCACAATCATACCCTGAAGAGCATTACCAAAAATCAAATATACATGGAAAATAGTCCCAAAGGTTACAAAAACCTGTTTGGGCAGAAAAAAAATACTTAAAATAAAAAAGAGGTGCACTAAGAAATCTTTTGGCGATATTTCAACTCCAATGGTGGTTTTTAAGGGTTTAAAGTTCTTTCAGCATGTATATTCTTCTTATTCCAATATCTTAAAATTATAATTGAAATTTCCATACCATATGTTAATATAGAACTTTAATCTAGAGAGAGTACCTCTTCGAAACAGTTGTTCTGGTAACTAAATTAAAAATGTTGTCAGGTTGGCATTAAGTTGAGTTGACTTTGTTAGGTTGGCACCAAGTTGAAGATTGAAATGCATTTATCGAGGACCTCCTAAATACCAATTTATCCAGTTAGCCAAAATTAGCGTTTTCTCAACTTTTCTGCGTTTCCTCACCTTTATCAATAATTGATGGAAATATATTTTTAAAAAATTTAGTACACAGGTTTAGCTGAGGTGGAAGAATTTTGATCGCCAAAGATACGCCGATATAGTAACAGGTGTTTTTCGAGATCAAAAATTGACACAATACGTTAAAATTCGGGACAGAGATTCCGCTGAGGTCTACATGTGGGAGAGGGAAGCGAGCTCGCTGTTCTCATTTTTGGACGATTCAGTCGGGGGTCCAGGGGGCGGAGCCCCCTGGCTAGACGGATATGGCGAACGAAGCGAGCCTGACGGCTAGTCACAATCTATTCCACAAGAAAATAAAAATTAATTTATCTATTCCAGCGCGATTGTCAATCTAGCTCAATAGTAATATCATAGAGAAACAATAGCGTAAATTATGCTATTGTTTATGCTTATTGTAAACAATAGCGTTAATTATTCTATTGTTTCTCTATGGTAAAAAAGTAAATTCGTATGGCTTTTGTTGGTGGGGAGTCCCTTGCGGGAAGGTCCCACCGCCTGAATATATAATTTAAGCCGTCAATGGGCCTTACGACTGTCATACTTCGGGACCAACAGTTTAACGTGCCCATTCGATAACACGGGAGTGATCTGGTTAAAAAACTTTTGGTATTGAGAGGGTTTGAACCCGGGATCTCTATGCTGCACTCTATACACTAGACCACGGATCACTCTATGGTAATATTCACTTAATTCTGTCAGCACTTCTCATGAATAGCATCAATGCTTCCCATTGAAACAATACTGACAGTTTGTGGATCCGAAGCCGATCTCCCTCTCTTCCACTCTTATTCACTCTCACTCCCCCATTTTCTCAATCTATCTCTCTCTTTCACTCACTCCAAATCGTCAATCTATCTCTATGAAGTTTTTCAACTGCTCGCAAACTCTTAGAGCAGTCGATCATGTCTAGCTTGCAGCGATGCTCTTCGACTCAACCAACTTAAAAGATGGAATTCCTGTGATAAAAAGTATTGCCAGATATGCGTGCGGCTCCACGGGTTTCGACTGAAGGGTGATTTTAAAACAGACGAATTGTTACCGTTAAGGAGATTGCAGATTGTATAAATTTCAGGAATATAACTTGGTACGCAAACATAGAAAGCTGACGATATGATGCTAGAATTTTCTCTAATTATATACAGGTTGATGAATAATGTAGTGACATTTATATTTTCAGGAAGATTTATACAATCTTGTATCAATAACAATGACTATTTTTCATATTAATATTGAACTGGAACAGTTTTATCATTTGTACTATAGTGCGGTCCACGTTATAATGACAGTATTTGATCAACTTTGGTTTTGCTATCCTAGTTTATCATTCGACAAAGCCGGTGGTACTATCCTTTTCTAGGTCCACAACGATGCCAATTATGTTTTTGACAGTGTAGAAATATAATTAATTAATGCAGAGAATCGGTATCGCTATTCTTCTATCTTTATCCACTGCCATTATAACGTGGACCTCACTATAGTAATTCTGTGAACAGTAGACCTCGCGCTCAGTAAGTTACATTGACCTGTTGTTATGTTTTCTCAAAAATTAATAGAAAATTGATCAATTTAAAATGTCAAAAAAATTCTAAATAAACATAGAGCTTTCTGTCCTATAGTACCGTGACGTGTCGTCCCGGAATGTGAGTGTGAGCGCTGTTATCAGGTCTGGCCGTCGATACGCCAATCCAATCAGCCCATCAGAGAACATTCTGTGTTGTCGTGTTGGCGAAAAATCGGTGTGTTGAAGTTGACAAAATAAGCTATCATAATGATGATTTCCTACAAACTTCATTTCTCACTTTTCATGATTTTAGAAAACAATTTCTTTCAATAATATTTGTTGCAATTTTGATCATCAGATTTAAAAATAAAAATGTAAAAAAATGTTTTCTATCAATAACTCCAAACCCTAAACTAGAATCATGGCCTAAGCTTATGGAAAGACAAAGTTAGTAGACAACTGTCTACTAACGTTGATGGAAAGATATATTTTCAAGATGTTCGATGTTTTTGAACGGGTAGTATTATAGTCCACTGAACAGCTGAATTATGATGAATAAATTCTATAGTCTGTTTTTTACGGTAATATTGGCGTATGAAGGAGGCTCCTTTTTCCTTTTATATTATCCTTGAAATGCAAAATTTCCAAACACCTCATATAGCCTATACGTCGGCGCTCAATTGAAAAAGGAACATACCTGTCAAATTTCATGAAAATCTATTACCGCGTTTCGCCGCAACATATAAACATAATAAACATTTAAACATTAAGAGAAATGCCAAACCGTCGACTTGAATCTTAGACCTCACTTCGCTCGGTCAATTACATGATAATTATTATTATGATGCTTGAGATTACCAGTTTACATGAAAATTGAATTACTATAGGAAAGAATTGGCTTATATAAGAACGGGATAGGAAATTTATTTATTTATTTATTTAGAACAGTCACAAACACGATATTTGGGAAGAGAAACAGGCAATTGCCCAAAACTTCTTCAATTCCTTGATTTTGGCACATAAATAGTCCAAAGTGAGGTTATGTTTAAAATTTCTGTTTTCACCAAAGATTAACACTCAGAGAATACGTATTCGAGATATGACTGATGAATTTTGAATTTCGAAGGGTTGATAAGAGCCGGAAATAACACTAAACAATCCGAAAGTTTCAATAATATTGAAATAAACTTGAAAATTTTGAGCAGAAAAATTAAAACTACTATCAGCTGACTAAAAAAAAATAAAAATAAATAAATAAAAAAAATTCACGAATTACTCATCATCACGTCTCAACAATTCAACTGATCCAATTGAAATTTTGCATTACGATTTTTGATCTACCAAGGATGGTTAATGGCCTATTTTGAATTTTTTTTAAGATTTCAGTAGGTCAAAATCTCAGTTTTTTAATTAGATTTTTTTGCGGAGCACAGGTTAGCTGCTAGTCAACAATAAGTTAACTTCACATCAAATCAACATCAAAAACAATTTGTGATTTTTTAATCTTGTTATAGTTAATAACGCTTTCCTAAATATCATGACAGGAATCTCGTATAGTAGCAAGAAAGATGATGCTCTTACTCTAGATAACACGATACTTTCTCTTAGTTATATTGTTCTATGATACTGGGGTATAAACATAATAAACTTTCAAGGTAACACATCGCGAAAAAAGTTTAAATGGGATTAAAAAGTTTTGTTGTAGGATTTTGGGAAGTTCGCTGTATGAAATTGATTGACAATAAAGTCTGTAACCCAGCCCCTAATTTTGAAGCTTCTTGTATTGAGTGCTGGTTAGATAAAACAATTTTGGGTGCTTTTTGGGTGAACTTTCCCAAAGTGATTCATCTCTACTTTAAATTCATCCTTTTCTAGCATAATTACTCCCCATAATAAGCGACTATGCTTTTTCAGAATATAATATTATTTACAATTCACTCACTCTATTGTCATCTCGAAGTAAGATACATCTACACTTTTCCTTATTGAAATCATCTGTTATTATGATAACATGGAAGCTGGTTAGAAAGATAGCTTTGGGTTAACTTACCTTAATAAGAATGAACAAATTAGCTATTGAGCGGTCCCACGACCAAAGTCAGCAATCTCCACTGAAAAGATGAGACAAAAGTCATTTTTTGATTTTTTGATTCGATATTATACTAGTAGCAGCGTTCTTTCCAATGGTGGAATCAGTTATCAAAAACACCAATTTCCTATAGAAAATCGTGTTTTTTCGTGAAGTTTGTGAAATCGTGAAGTTTGTAGTTCACTGCAAAGGTAGCAGTGAATCCTCACAGTAAAGCAGTGAAGATCTTTACAGTATCTCCTGCATCTAACACAGCAATTTTCACATGATCCAATCACAGTTGAGTATGATATATATTATACAAATTCACTCATAGGCCAATACAAAAATTAAAAACATTCGAAGAGTTAATTACTTGTTTGGCCTATGTAGCCGGGAGACATTGCTGTGTCCGGCCTGCTAAAACTGACCTTCAAATTCAGAACTAAAAATCCACTTATAATGTAATGCACAATAACACTTTCATTTTAAGGTTGGAATACATTCGTAATCTTGCCTATATTATTGAGTATGATGACACTCTCCTTCATTGACAGATTTAATAAAGCTAACAAAAAGCTTCTTTCCTCACTCAATACTTAAATATCGGGGCACCGAGCTTCGCTCGTTATTTATTTATTGACTTTTGATAAACCGAACACAATTTTTCAAAATGATCGGGGAAGTACTAACAGGCACAGCCCAAAACTGTTTCTTTCCCAAATTTTCATTTATACACTATGAATAGTCCAGAAAGTAGGTTATGTTCCATCATAGAGAAACGATAGCATATGATATCCCATGTAGTTCACAAGCCGATATCCCAAGCCGATAGTTCACATAGTTCTTTCCCATGCAGCTGTGTGACGCTGGTAGTCTCTCAAATTGTGCCGTTCATACACTCTCACCCCAACAAAACAGTAAAAATTGACAATAATCGACAGTAATCGTCTTGAGATAGCAGTAAAAGTTGCGATATAAACGCCCTATACCATGGGATATCCACTTACGCTATGGTTTCTCCATGGTTCCATACATTTCAATTCAGGTTCAATTTTTCTGTTCAAACATTTGAAAAAAAATTTAATTTAAATTATATACAAACCAAATTGAATAACAAAATAACACTCACTAATCACTTGAAATTGTCAAATGATGATCAACTTTGAAAATTATGATATACTCTAGTTTAGGATTATCATGTCATGTCAACAAATCAGATTATGTTGATCAAATCGATTGAATTGTCTAGCTAGATAAAATTTCTCGCTGATTGATTATGATTACACAGCTGGAAATAATTCTGTCTCTCTCCCACACAGGCACACGCATCTTCTGTTATCGAGAGACGACGAAATTATCATCTGTTTTTCCAAGGATAAATTATTGTTATCCTTTTCATGCCCTTCAGCGGGTTATGACAGGGATGAGACCTAGTGCAATCGAATCTTTATATCATAAACCTACTATGTTCCAAATTTCGTGAAAATCGTTAGAACCGTTTTCGAGATCCGTAAAACATAAATAACCAGATATAAGAATAACCAGATATATAAATACAGAAATTGCTCGCTTAATATAATAGGATTACTTATCTTCTCTTATACTCAATCCTATGACTTAATTATTAAATTACTGTTTTATTGAATTACTTATTTTGGGAGCACATAATGCACCCATAAACCAACAAATTACTAGAAATCCTTGAAGAGAAAGGAATCTATAGACTTCTACTCTAGAAATCCTATTACTCTGAATCGAGGAATTCTGTTGGAATCCTTAAAGAGAAAGAAATCTATAGTGACTTCTACTCTAGAAATCCTATTACTCTGAATCGAGGAATTCTGTTGGAATCCTTAAAGAGAAAGAAATCTATAGAGACTTCTACTCTAGAAATCTTATTACTCTGAATCGAGGAATTCTGTTGAAGTACAGCAGCCATCACAGTGATGAATCCTAGACCTTCATTGATTAATATTTCATCAAAAACAAACACAGAATCTCTGAAACAGACCCAACTCTCATGAATGGAAACGACAACGAACAGACCTGGATGGGTGACCGTTTTCGCTCATGATTGATCATCTGTGTAAAAATGGGCGTCTGTCTGATTTATATACATATAAATATTTATATTCCTCAGGTGGATATATATATTTGTCAAATATATATGTTCGATCGTCCTGTACCCTTCCAAATTGATTAATGAAGCTACTACAGTTGGAGACAAACATAAAATGAAAATGTTGGGCTAGAATTTTGGAGGGATGGTCAGGGGTGGTCCCCAGGTATATTTGGACACCTTAACCTACCCCAAAATTTTTTTATAAAGTTTTCGATAATAGAGAAAGAGACAAGAAACAAGGTGTATAGTGGAGGGGTGATATGAGAAAGAAAAAACAGAATTCAGTAGAGAAAGAATATAACATCATAAAGAGAGAAAAAGAGAGATGTGGGTGGGAGAGTGATAAAGAGGAGAGAGAAATATGAGAGTAGTAGGAAGAGAGGAATGCTTGTGTGAGAGGGAGAACAATAGTGAACTATCTCCTTGTAGTGAATTATTAACTTTAGGCGCCACTGAAAAAAAGTGAATTTTGACACCTGACCTGTGTCTAGGCTTTCAATTTTGGAGTCAAAGCCACCCCTAAACTAAAGTATTTTTGCAAAAACTATAAAAATCATCCCTATTGACATTATTTTAGTTTCACAGTCATAATTTATGATATAGCTGGCCCGTGTTTCCATTCATTGTGTATGCTTTTATTTGTCTATGGTTTTTCTGGATTTTTTGAGTCGAATTGTATATCTGAATTTGCATTTTGTTAGATCTAGACTGTAGATCTTTAAATCATAGAATTTATTATAACTAGACTGTAGATCTTCAAATCATACAGTTTATAATGGATAAATATTAAAGTTTGCCCCGGTTGCGAAGTCTATAATTATAGTGTAGACTCAACACACCAGTCAAAACGGACGCACTTATGTATGAAATCTTCGTCCAAATGAGAAAATTGACCATTGGAGATTGTACAATCAAAATCAAGAAAACCAGCTTCTGAGGAGGAAAGAAACGACAATTATTTATTCGGCTATCCTACTCTATTCGTACTCTTATCTAACTCTATTAACTACTAGCTTACTATCTCGAAACATGTATGTTTTACTTTTGTTTCGTCTTTTTTGGCCACATAGGACCACTTAAGTCAATCAACTAAAATCGTCGTGGTTCTGAAGCTGTGTGGCTTTTCGATCAGCCCAATATTTCTTCATTCTCTCGGATTGTTGTCGTCGTTCTGCATCAGTGATTACAATCTCCCTGTGCATTTTTGGCAAATTGTATGTTTTACTTATATATAGAGAGGAGAAATATCATGAAACTTGGAACAATTCAGATACATTTTACCTGGTCATTGATTCGAGCTTGAAATCTAGAAATCTCTTTATAAATATTAGCTCATAGGACATCTTTTCTATGGGGAAGTGAGGTAACATATATGTTTAACATAATATTGACTCATAGAACAACTTTCCTATGGAAAAATGAAGTAACATATCCTATACTATTAAACGAGCAACTTCTGTTCATATGTTTAGATGTTTGGATTTTTAGATGTTTAGATGTTTAGATGTTTAGATGTTTAGATGTTTAGATGCTTGGATGTTTAGATGTTTAGATGTTTAGATGTTTGGATGTTTAGATGTTTAGATGTTTAGATGTTAGATGTTTAGATGTTTAGATGTTTAGATGTTTAGATGTTCAGATGTTTAGATGTTTAGATGTTTAGATGTTTAGATGTTTAGATGTTTAGATGTTTAGATGTTTAGATGTTTAGATGTTAGGATGTTTAGATGTTTAGATGTTTAGATGTTGAGATGCTTAGATGTTTAGATGTTTAGATGTTCAGATGTTTAGATGTTTAGATTTTTAGATGTTTAGATGTTTAGATGTTTAGATGTTTAGATGTTTAGATGTTTAGATGTTTGGATGTTTAGATGTTTAGATGTTTAAATGTTTAGATGTTCAGATGTTAAGATGTTTATGTGTTTGTATTTCACCAAATCTCGGAAACTGCTCTAACGATTCTCAGAACATAGTAGGTTTATAATATAAAGATTCGATTGCACTAGGTCTCATCCTTGGGAAAACTTGCTGAACGACATTAAAAGGATAAGTATTATTCATCCTTGGAAAAACAGCTGATGATAATTATTTCGTCGTCTGTTGGTGATGGAAGTGAGTGAGCGAGTTCATGTGTGTGGGACTGTGTCAAAATTATGATTCAACTGTTGAACTCGAATTTTGTAATCAAATCATCAAATCATGAAATCAATTTAATCAGGTACTTAGTGCCAGTTGCAAAAAAGCCGGGTTATTTTCAATCCTGATTAATTCCAGTGGATCCATCTTTTTGGAATGGTCTCCTCTAATTTGGTTTTTGTGAAGTTAATCAGGATTAAAATTTAACCGGCTTTTGTGCAACTGGGCCTTTGTGAGGGAAATTTTAACATTCCTCTGGTAATTAATATCAATTTACTGTGATTAGATAGAACATTTCTGTATGAATGTTATTATAATTTCTTCTTCCGTAATAAATTTTTCATGCTTTTGTACTCCAGAGCGAAGCTCGGTCCCCGATATTATGTTTTACATAAATATAGAAAGTTGCAATATTATGAAACTTGAAACATTTTCGATAAATTTCACCTGTGTTAAAAATAATCCTCATTGGGATGAGCTTAAACTCTGGAAACCTTTCAATGAAGTTTAGCTCATAGGACAACTTTCCTATGGATAAATGAGGTTCAGATTCATAAACCCTTCTGACTTTGTACAAATAATGTCTTCCCATTAGGATTAGCTCTACCACAGATAGTCTATGTTCTAGTTAGCCTATGTTTAGTTAGTCCACTCTTACATATGCTTGTAGATCCCAGGCTCCCAAAAACAATTCAATTCAACGATTTGGAATTCCTTCTCGTTTCATTTTCTTAAATTCCTTAGCCAGGTGTTTTTGTTGTATCATTTGAACTAGAATGTTCAACATATCTGGCCTAAACCTGTATCCTGTACACCAGTCTCGGTTTTGTCGTGTGACTCTTGTTAGATTCTACTCCTCCTCCTACTCCTCCTTCTCATCCTCATCCTCCTCCACCACCTCCTCCTCCTTCTCCTCATCTTTCTTCTCCTTCTTCTTCTTCTTTTCTCATCCCTTTTTAGTCTCATTGTCGTTTTCCGTTGTTTTCCAGTGTGATTTAGCACCGAGAGACGGCACCCCAATAAATATCCTTGTTTGGCTCTTCCTCCTCCTCCTCTTCCTACTCCTTCTCTTCCTCCTAGTTCTCCTCCTCCTCCTCCTTATCCTCCTCCATCACCTCACAGTCTTCCTTCTCCTCTTCTTATCCTATGTATCCCATCAGAAGCAAAGTCCAGGTGTACAATACAGCCGATCTGTTTTCTGGCGTGTGTTTTCTTTTTGCTTCAATTTTGTGTCCCCTCTGTTTCTTAGAAACGACACTTTCTCAACTATTTATTTATTTTATTATCGAACAGCCAGGAGTGCTTCTACTGTCCGTATGTTTTGTTTCTGTTTAGTTCTTCTCTCTCTCTCTCTCTATCTAGTACGGTTATTGAATTTGTTATACCGTGAGAGCATAGGAGGTATCTTTCCATATTCAACTACATATCATGTTAAAACTATAGCTATTTACTTAAAGTATATTCTATTCATCAATATTCCTTGGATTACTCTGAGACCCGGTTGCACAAAATCCGGTTAAATTTTGATCACAGACTTGCAGCCACTTGTTATATTATTATCATTATTATTGCTTTGACATTCTTTATTCTATATTCATTCATACTATAAGGGCCGTTTGCACAGTATAGATTGCTAAACTCGATTAAGTTAATCTGAAAGTTTAAACTTGAATTGGTTTTCTCAATGCATTGACTAATCCAGTTTAAGTTAAACTAGTTTAGCGTTAAGTTGGTAATAGAATGTCAGGAAATTTTTTATTTGTTTACAAACCATCAGTAAATTGCGGTTATGTAGCTACTATTTTAGTATTTTCTTGTTATTCTTCAAAATCTACAGAGCTGAAGGCTGTACGGTTATAAAAGTGAAAAGCGATTAAGATATTCTTTAAAAACTTATGTTTAGTTGGCACCAGAAAATATATTTTAGAATGTAAGATAAAAAAGTTATTTTGTTACGCTTGAATCTACTACGGTCTTCCTCGTTTATTAGAAATCCTTCAAAAGCAATATATCTCAGTAATGTGTTATCAAAAACATGTTTTCTAATCAAAGACCACTGTTAAAAATTGTCTCAATTTCTATCAAGTACTCAATTCAATTTCTTATTGTCTCAATTCAATCAAAATACTAAATTGGCAGTTGCTGTACAATACTTGAGCAAAATCGTTAAAAATTCTCAATCCCAGAAATTCAAATTATTTGTTTTTTGCCCAATTTTTCTCAGTTTCAACATTTCTTCGCAGTCATCTTTATCAATCGCATTAAAAACTTCTCTCAATTCCTCCATTATAATTATTTTTACATTCAAATAATGATTCACTATAACCTAAATTAATAATGATTATCGTCTACAGAAGCATTAAAAACAACCGTCGAAAAATAATTTACTATCAGCTGTTTCCCCATCAAATCTTTACAGATGTCAAGTTAATCTGAATTATTTGGTTTAAACCTCCTGCTTTGGAGGTTTAAACTGATACAATGCAAATGGAATTTTAGTTTAAAACAAAAAAAATCCAGATTTGGTTTAAGCTTTAGCTTAAACTTACACTGTGCAAACGGCCCTACTATAAGTTGTCACCTGGTCATATGGGACATATATAATATGAATCATATATTTATCTCATATTGATCAGGATTTTAGAGTTTTAATTTACGAAATTATAATAAGTGAATAATGTCACTTTAATTCCCTTACTTTCACTCTATTTCCCTACCATTTATCTATGTTCATAGCACATCTCGAGGTTGAATAGTGAAGAGGACTTGAAAGTCTTAAATCAGCAAGATAAATAACTATTCCATTCCATCTCTATATGTAACTTCTGAATATTATATCTTCTTGTTTACTTATTCTTGTCCTTACAATTCTACGATTGCAATCCTTCTGTGTCCACAAAAATCCACAATCCACAAAATGAACAATGTTTTTGTCTTTGAACAGTTTTGTCATCGACAGAAAGATTGTTTATTTCACTTGTTATCAAAATTATTGTAGCTTCTCTTTTGTTTTTTATAACAAACGTGCTCGCTTGTGCGACTGATAAAAATATGTATTTGAAATGGCTTCATGTTTGGCATTGACTGAGTTATATATTAATACCCAAAATTTTACTTTTGTGGGTGTGTGAGCTCGTTCGTTAGGACTGTGAGTAAAAGTCCGGCTGTTCTGGTGAAGGGATAGATTTTGTTCTTGTTTTTAATACAGTTTTCCTGTCACAGTTCGGGCAGTTTAAAGAGAATTGTATTATTGAATAAGAGGGGATCTGAACCCACTTCATTAGATCAGTTTTTTTATTTTTCATTAATAATTAACGTCGCGTTCAACCAGTGGATGCCAAATTGGGGGCCATTATCATAAAGGTAGGTGACTACTGAGTCATTGTTTTAATTTTTCCATAACCACAACAAATTTAATCTTCACTAGCAACCAAGCGAGTAGCCCTTGAAATATTCATCTGTTTATTGTTATTTCATAATTTCTAATTATAATTCTAATTTTGTACTAATAATTTATTGTTTTGTTTTAATTATCAAAACCAGTACGATCATTTCTTGTTTTTCATTTTCCCACCCTTACAAAGTGAATCATCAAAATGATAGGGAGATAAGGTAACCTTGTGCTATTCCTCTCCCAAATTTAAATAAGTTTACACATAGTCCGAAATAGGTTAAGTCTTGTAGTTTGTTCATTTCACAAAATTTTCAGTCCTTAATTATTAAAATAATAATAATGATAATAATATATTTATTTCCACAAGAAAAGAACCAAATAAACAAACAACTTATGCAAGTGTAAGAAAATGACCAACTACTTATAAATATTATTCCACAAAGTAGATTTTCAAATTTAGATGCTTCAAAACCAGACATAGAATAATTATTTCACATTACTATCACTAGAAAAGGAAATATTCATATATCAAAGAAATGATTTTGAAGAAGAACCGGAAAAGTATTCCGTTGTAGTACACTCTTACTTTTAACGCAGTGTAATTGGTCAATGTATGTCTACTGATCTCAACCAATTGCAAGCCAGAATTGCAGTAGCCCATAAACAGGAGCTATTTTACCAAATATACTTGAATGAGGAATTTCACAGTTTTTTGTATACAACTGCAATGTTCAGAGTTGGACAACGTATTCATGAATGAGATTAAATATTTTGTTAATTGATTATATTTCTACATTGTTGAAACACGATCTGGCAACGTTGCGGAGATAGGAAAGGATAGCGCTATCTGCTTTGTCCAATGATAGACAAGGATAGGAACACCAATAATAATCAAATACTGTAATATTGTAACGTGGACATCAATAGTAATTTTGAGTATACTTTCCATAGTATATTTTCCCATTCAAGAGTTCATAAATAGCTATGGTGTGTTTCACGTTATTATGACAGTGAAGATGGACACTTTAAGCCGTCGGTCCCGGCTGCCTAAAAAGCAGTCGTTAGGTCATGTCAGAGGCCCTGAAATTGATCAGCTGCGACCTGAAAACTCTGACACCAGACCTGAGCCAACCAGGTCACTCGATATTATTATTATTACAGTGAAGAAAGATAGCAGAATAACGTTATTGTAATTAATAAGTTCTCATAATGTGAAATTTGTTGCATAATTAGCTGTTGTACTGTAATTTATTATGGACTAGCCGTCAGGCTCGCATCGCTCGCCATATCCGTCTAGCCAGGGGGCTCCGCCCCCTGGATCCCCGACTGGATCGTCCAAGAATGAGATCATTTTTCATTTGGGCATTTTTATCATATGTTAGGACAATCCAGTCGGGGTCCAGACTAAACGGCTGGCTAAACGGATATGGCGAGCGAAGCGTGCCTGACTGCTAGTAACATAATATTCCCAGGATTCAAGTAGCAGTGCCGAATCAATTTTTCCGCGATAAATGCATTTAAATCTTCAACTTGGCGCCAACCTAACAAAGTCAACACAACTTAATGCCAACCTGAAAAAATTATTAATTTAGTTGCCAGTTAACAACTGTTTCGAAGAGGTACTCTATCTAGATCATAGTTCTATAGTAACATATGCTATGGAAATTTCAATTATATTAAGAGGTTGGGAGAAGAAGAATATACATGCTAAAAGACGAACTTTAAACCCTTAAAACAACCCTAGAGTTAAAATATTGCCAAAAGATTCTTAGTGCGCCTCTAAAGGGCCAACTGAACATACCTACCAAATTTGAACGTTTTTGGTCCGGTAGATAATTAGTTCTGCGAGTGAGTGAGTGAGTGAGTGAGTCAGTCAGTCAGTGAGTGAGTGAGTGAGTGCCATTTCGCTTTTATATAATAGATTCGTGTGTAAACCAGAATCTATTGTAACTTACTTGAATAAATAAATTCTAATTTGAATTTGAATTTGAACGTTGCCGATCCTCTGCCTTGACAATGCTTTCTATAGACGGTAGGCTTATTGATGTAATATTAACTGTTTATTCTCGTTTAAAATAATCTATTATATTTAATAAAGCAAGAAATTATATTTTCAATCATTTCATAATAAATTTTCATAATTGGGATGACATATTTTGTTATAACTACATTGTTAAAAGACGATCAGGCAACAGAGCAAAGCGAAAACGAGATAGCGCTATTCGCTTTGTTGAATGATAGACAAGGATAGCAATACCATTGCTGATTAAACACTGCCATTATAACGTGGACCTGACTTTAGTAGTTAGTAGTTGCAGAATACAATCAACGTTCATGTGCATGGTATGTACATACCATGGTATGTCACTACAGAAATTTCGATAGTATACTCATGATTGTGAAGATGTATTGCAAGCTATATTCAAGAAAAGACCAGCATACATGCTCTACCACATTCTTACACGCTACTGACACCTCTTTCACTCTTCTTCTCCTTCTTTTCCTCCTAATTCTTCTCCTTCTTCTACAGCCTCTTCTTCTCCTTGTTGTCTTTTTCTCTCTAGTATTTCTTTATCGAGTTGTGTCCTTACAAGTAAATCATTCAAGTTTCAGATGTAAAAGAATCTCGCCAAAAAGTCCACCACTTGTGTCCACCAGATGAAGGTAGAGAAAAAGAAGGAGAAAAAGAAGAAGAAGAAAAAGATGAAGAAGAAGGAAAAGGAAAAGAAGGAAAAAAGAAGAAGAGAGAAGAGAAAAGGAATAGAAATCGGTGATGGAGAAGTATGCGAAGAAAAGGAACAAGTTGTTCAGATTCTCGTGACTTACTTTGAGATTGTTAATTTGTTGACTCCTCGTTTTGTCTCATCAGTTGTTCTGGCCAATACCTGATTATCTCCCACCTATGTTCTCACTTATCCTTTTCTTTTCCTCTCCCTCTTCCTCTCTTTACCCGGTCGTGTGTTAATGGGGAGGATATTTTATATCCTTCTTAGATAATCGACAATTATTTGTTGAAACACCGCCGTTTTATGAAGTTACATCACATTATTATATTATTCACGTTATTATAATTGCATTCAATCTCTATTCTCATTGATTCATTGTTTATACTTTGTAAAACTCGTTGAATAATTAGCATTACCGTCATTTAATGTAAATAAATGTGTAAGGCAGTAAATATTGTAACATACATAAATAAAGAAATCTAATCTAATCTAATCCTTCTTCCCCAGCTACTACAACTTCTTTTTCCTCCTCATTTTCCTTTCTCTCGCTCTTCCCTTGCTCGCTAGTATTTCTCCAAATTCATATAATTATTCAATTTTAAGTTGAAGTTGGAATGAATCCTACTGAGGAATTATGAGAGTAAATCAGCAATCAGCCACTGAAATTCCAACCAATCAGAGAGCGATAGCGTTGGACCGCCTCAAAACTCTTCACGCAACACTATTGGTCGGCTATCTTTCAAGCTACGGCTCCAACCAATCACGTGCAAGTACTGCGAACCGAATGAGCAGATAGTGATTCCAAAGATTGTCAATAGAGGACATTGGTATCGCTGTTCATCAATGACAAGATGGCGAGCTCCAGAGTAGATTTCTCTACTACTGTACCAGAGTAGATTTCTCTACTACTGTAAGCTGGAATATATTTCAGTATGTGACAACTTTCCGTTTTGTAGAGAAGGTGAGGTTGTGGTAGCTATTCCTATATTTCTATTTATTACGAGATTGATATTTTAGAATCTATGTGCAAAATTTGGATATCTAAATCATCCCCGTTCCTCTCCTTGCCCTATTACTTTAGTATAAAAGTATTGCTTTCCGAAAAAAATTAAGGTACCCCAATTTCTAAATTTCTATACGTTTCAATGTCCCCTGAGTCCCAACAACTGTTTTTGGGTATTGTCTGTATGTGTGTGTGTGTGTGTGTGTGTGTGTGTGTGTGTGTTGTGTGTGTGTGTGGTGTGTGTGTGTGTGTGTGTGTTGTGTGTGTGTGTGTGTGTGGTGTGTATGAGTGTATGTGCGTCTGTGTACACGATATCTCATCTCCCATTAACGGAATGACTTGAAATTTGGAACTTAGGTCCTTTCACTATAAGGATCCGACACGAACAATTTCGATCAAATGCAATTCAAGATGGCGGCTGAAATGGCGAAAATGTTGTCAAAAACAGGCTCCAACGATTTTGATCAAATTCATACCTAAAATAGTCATCGATAAGCTCTATCAACTGCCACAAGTCCCATATTTGTAAAAATATCAGGAGCTCCGCCCCATCAATGCAGATAGATTCTCAATTATCAGGCTTCAGATACAATTGAAACAAAAAAAAAAAATCAAGTGGAGTAGATTAAGCATGAAAATCTCTACAATTAATGTTCAGTAACATTTTCACCTATTATTCAATTGCAAATTATTGTTGATTCTATTAAATCATTCACTATGTTGAGATAGCAGACCTCATGTGTGTCTCCAGCGTTATTGCCCTGTCACCAGCTGGCTCAAATATTTGAATAGTAGACTTGAGATGCGCGGGGACACTAGCGTCAGGTGATAAATTTTCATAACGGTAAGGAAAGTTGTGTGAGTGTGCCACACCAGATTTTATTCAGGTATTCAATCCGCAAGTTGACATGTTTTAATGCGAACACACGAACACACTAAGTGAATCGTGAAAAAAGTGAAAAATCTGGTGTGGCGCACTCACACAACTTTCCTTGCCGTTATGAGAATTGATCACCTGACGCTAGTGTTGTCGCGTATCTAAAGTCTACTTATAAACAAAGATCTGAGCCAGCTGGTGACAGGACAATAACGCTGGAGACATACGAGGTCTGCTATCTCTTCATAGTGAATCATTTAATAGAATCAACAGTTTGCAATTGGATAATCACATTTTCTGGAATTTCGAGCTTATTTTCAATTTTAGGTGAAAATGTTACTGAACATCGATTGTAGAGATTTTCATGCTGAACCTTTTCCACTCGTTTTTTTTTTTGTTTAAATTGTATCTGAAGCCTGATAATTGGGTACCTAAAATCAAACTTTGCATAGATGGGGCGAAGCTCCCATTACAGTTTACAGATATGGGACTCATGACAGTTGATAGAGCTTATCAATTTCTATTCTAGGTATGAATTTCATCAAAATCGTTGGAGCCGTTTTCGAGAAAATCACGAAAAACCCTGTTTTTGGCAACATTTTCACCATTTTATCTGCCATCTTGAATTGCATTTGATTGAAATTGTTCGTGTCGGATACTTATAGTGTGAGGACCTTAAGTTCCAAATTTCAAGTCATTCCATTAATTGGTAGATGAGATATCGTGTACACAGACGCACATACACTCATACACACACACACACACACCACACACCCACACAACACCACACACACAACACACACTGTGAAGTTGTGCTCCTGGGGGGTTATCTCTTATGATAGAGTCCCACGTTATGAAGCTATTGTGAGAAGTTGTAGATTGCAATTCCTTCACAGATAATACGATTTTCTGGTATTTATAAGAGCAGTCTCTAAATTCCCTCTTTTGCGAATAAATTCACAAAAAATTAAGGCCTTCCGGCTCGCAAAATTACTGGGTTCAAACCTCAGCTCTAGCTCAGTGGTAGAAACATGAATTTTATAAACACAAATAATCACCATAAGGTTCAAGGACCAGGGATTGATAATTCTTACCGCTGCTTCTATGAAGTTTTTGAAGAATACCAGTAAGGAAATTAAAGAATATTTGATGACTGATTATCAGTAACCATGTACCACTAGAGAATAATCAGGACCAACTATAGTTGTTTCTAGTTGATTCTTAAAACGCTCGTCGTGAGTACAAGTATTCACCAATATACCCTTTCAAATTCCTTAGAACTTACAACGCCAGTTCTTGAAGCTCTCTGGATCCTTATATGATAACTGGAACCTTATTAATATAATTTCTTAATATATTGTTCTGGCTGATGAATGAATATCATCAAAGGATGATAAATATTGAGTGCTCTGAATAAGGTTAATATTATTTGATTCTATGATTTTAAGTGCTGCTAAATATTTGTTGGTACCAAAACAGCTCAAACTATATACACGAGATGAGTTAGGATATAATAAAAAATTCTATAAGTTTGTATGCTGACATAAAACACAAAATATATTCCCATAGAAAAAATGTGCATAAATATTCGATATAACTATAATTCACTTAAATAATCTATTTTTAAAATCTGAATAATTATCACAGGCTTTGCTAATATTCACAATAATGAATTTCAAATTCATAAATATATTATATTTAATACTGGTACTTAGACTTCCAATCAATATAAAATTCTGCAGATAAAAACCTGTTCGGTCTATAAGTTTGATATGATATGTTTTGTTCAATAAACAAAATTAATATTTAATATTAATATTCGAACATGAGATCTCAGGGCTTTTAATATGAATTCGGGCAGTGCATGGAAGTAAGCTTCCTACATATAATAAATAATTTATAAATGTTCTTGTGAACTATGTGATATTGTTCAACACGTGGTGACTTTTTTTTTTATTTTAACTCTAATTAATTGGAATAGCGCTTTTTTTATTATTATTATACCCCACTGAACGTAGACAAATGAGCTCATTTGTTTGACTTATCACTCACTGACTGAAGTTCTGGATGTTCTCGTGGATTGAATAATTATTTCCAATAATTAATTAGGTAGGCTCCTTTTCGTCACTGCTGGGCTAACGTGTGATCCAGATTTTTATAAGTTTCTTTCGAATTAAAGCTATTTTTATGGGAATCTTTACAATTACGAACTCCTTGACA
>NC_052516.1:2239255-2265359 GCF_014356525.2 Nilaparvata lugens | reverse complement strand
CAGCCGCATCTTGAATCGCATTTCATCGAAATTGCTCGTGTCGGATCCTTATATTGTAAGAGCCTTACGTTCCAAATTACAAGTCATTCCGTTAATTGGTAGATGAGATATCGTGTACACAGACGCACATACACTCATACACACACACACACACATACAGACCAATACCCAAAAACCACTTTTTTGGACTCAGGAGACCTTGAAACGTATAGAAATTTAGAAATTGGGGAACCTTAATTTTTTTCGAAAAGAAATACTTTCCTTACCTATGGTAATATGGCAAGGAAAGTAACAATGTCTTTACAGAGTATTAACAATTTTTTCTCCTTGTTTCTTCTCTCAACAATAAAAATTATGTCTATAAATTCAAATACAAATTTTACCCCAATGTCAGCTATATGTTGATAACATCAAATTCTCAACGTCAACTCCAAAGTCAACTCTTATTTTTTTCTTTAAATACTACAAATTTTTAGATATTTTGGTTTATTGATTACAACAATACAACTATTCTTTTTCAGTTTTTCAGCTTTGAACTATAGTTGAATAGGATTAGTACTCGAAGAATGATTGAAACCATGTTTTTCATAAAAGACAACACGTTTTTACCATAGCTTCATCCTGTTTTTTCTCTCAGCAATATTGATTCTATAGACTTTGATGGTGGACAATATGAATTACCTACTCACTGCCTACCCGATTCGGCAATAGATACTATCATAGAGAAACAATAGCGTAAGTAGATATCCCATGGTATAGCGTGTTTATGTCGCAACTTTTACTGTTATCTCAAGCTGATAGTCCATGTAGTTCTTTCCCATAAATAATAATAATAATATCGAGTGACCTGGCTGGCTCAGGTCTGGTGTCAGAGTTTTCAGGTCGCAGCTGATCAATTTCAGGGCCTCTGACATGACCTAACGACTGCTTTTTAGGCAGCCGGGACGGCTTAACGTGTCCATCCGAAACACGGGAGTGGCTCGAGATAAATATCTTGCCCGGGCCGGGATTTGAACCCGGGCCTCTGAATCATAAAGCCAGCATCTGATCCACTCGACGCAATCTTTCCCATGATGCTGCGTCACGCTGGTAGTCTCTCATATTGTGCCGTTCATACACTCTCACCCCAACAAAACAGTAAAAATCGACAATAATCGACAGTAGCGACCTAAGTAGCGACCTAAACGCCCTATACCATGGGATATCTACTTACGCTATTGTTTCTCTATGATACTATGTAATTCGAAAGCATGCTCCAGTCATTGAGTTTAATTGACGTATGTATTTTATAGTTTCTCACATCTTAATCAGTCTCCAAGACGTCAACCAGTGTCATCTGCTTTTTATAGTGTTAGGTGTTTGGAGTTGAATTCGAGCCTCCTGTGTTATGCTGAAGGTGGTGTTGTGTTAGATTAAATACCCTTATCAACATGAAACAACTTGAAATCACTCACAATCTCATTCAGAAACCAGTTTGGGTTGTTACACCACATTATCAATCCCTTGAGTTTTTGTGCACCTGTTTTGGTACAAAAAACTCAAGTTCACTTCGAGCAGTCGAAACTAGCTTCTCAGCTATTATTGAAAAATTATTGAAATTATCGAAAATAGTTATTTGTGCAACTAGTGCGCAAAGTGACAGTTTGCTGCACCAAAAGAAACGTTTACGTGGAAATGGTTTCTTGAGTGCAGCAGAGGAACTTTGCGCACGTTTTTCACATTAAATTTCTCCTACAGTTATTACCATTGAATATGAAAAGTGGTTGATTATGGGTAAAATGATGGCTGAAATCCATCAAATGTATTGTGTGTCTGTATAATTTTGTTTTTAATAACAACTTTAATTTATTTTAAACTTGATAATCCAATTGAAAATTGATAATCGATTATTTATTCAAATTAAAAATTGAATTGATCCAATTAATTTGAAAAATTTTGAGTAAATCTCAATTTCTAAATGATTTTTCAACCAATCAATTTATGAATGAGAAATATTATTTGAAATAATGATCAATAATATTCAAAATGTATAATTTAAGGAGTTCTCATTTTGATTCATTTGAAAATCAGAAAAAATATAGATAGAACAAATTCGCATTAAAAATACACGCCAACAATGTCAACAGCTGATTGGGATGGCTGCAAGTAATACGCAAAGTATTAAGAGTATGCAAAGTTGCGCACTAGAGTGGAAAAGTGATTCTTTGCGTTCTGTAATCAGTGCAGGAATTGTCACTTTTCAAGGTAACTGTAGGAAAATATTATTTCTTGCTTTATAAAATATAATTGATAATTTTAAACGAGATAAATAGTTGATTACACCAATAAAACTATATCAGCTACCGTCTATAGAAGGCGTTGACAAGACTGAGGATTGGCAACGTTGTTCTCCTATCTTTCTCCACTGCCGATATAACGTGGACCACACTATATCGAGCTGAAATCCACATATCAACCTGACAGTTCTGTTCATACCCTGTAAGATTTGCACTTAAAATCTTCAAACGTTTGACGAATCGAGGAGCAGATGAAAATGGAAGACCGTGTGGAAGAAGAAAAGTTAAAATGAGGGAGTGAGACAAAGAGAGGAAAAAGGAAAGAAAGAAAGAAAGGAAGAGAGACAGATAAAGCTGAAGAGCAAACATTGAGGCTAAGGGTGACTGCTAAACCCGAAATCCGTGCTAGGGTAGTTATAGAGTGGTATTTGTTAGCTGGCTTATACTATTCAATTCTAGGATTATCTATGGATCGGCGAACAATTACTTGTGGAGTTCTTGAGATAATCAAATTGCAAAAGTCGCCCCCTTGAATCTTGTGTTTCTTTCTTCGTATATTTCGTTTTATTCCTCTTTTTCTCTTCATTCCATCCTCTATTTCTGTTAATTTTTATTACTTTCTCCTTATTTCAATCGAATAGGAAAGGTCGCCCTCTTCAGTCTCCTCTTTCATTCTTCGTATATTTCGTTTTATTCTTCTTTTTCTCTTCATTCCATCCTCTATTTCTGTTTATTTTTTATTAATTTTTACTTATTGCAATCAAATAGGAAAGGTCGCCCTCTTCAGTCTCCTCTTTCATTCTTTGTATATTTCGTTTTATTCTTCTTTTTCTCTTCAATCCATCCTCCATTTCTGTTTATTTTTTATTTTCTCGTGATTCCTTTCCCACTTTATTTCTATTTTTTGTTTTTTTCTCTCTTTTCTCTTGATTCCTTCCTTCCTTTCTCCTTATTTCTCGTTCTTTTTGATTCGTTCCTCTCTCTATCCTTATTTTTCGTCATTTTTCCTTTCCTTTTGTTAAGGAGATCTCTTCCTCATTTCCTTTATATTTTTTGTTCATTTTCATTTGATTTCTTCCTCTTTTCTCTTATCTGTTGTTCTTTGTTCTCTTATTTTTGATTCATCCCTCTTACTCTTGTAATTTTTCATTCTTTTTTCTTCTTTCTACTTTCTTTCGCTTTTTCTTGTTCTTCTAATTTTTATCATGATCCCTAACTTATTTATTCTTAATTTTAATTTTCTCGTGATTCCTTTCCCACTTTATTTCTATTTTTTGTTTTTTTCTCTCTTTTCTCTTGATTCCTTCCTTCCTTTCTCCTTATTTTTCGTTCCTTTTGATTCGTTCCTCTTTCTATCCTTATTTATCAACATTTTTTCTTTCCTTTTGTTAAGGAGATCTCTTCCTCATTTCCTTTATATTTTTCGTTCATTTTCACTTGATTTCTTCCTCTTTTTTCTTATTTGTCGTTCTTTGTTCTCTTATTCTTCATTCATCCCTATTTTTCTTCTAATTTTCATTCTTTTCTTCTTTCTACTTTTTTATTCTCTTGTTATTCTAATTTTTATCATGATCCTACCATTTCTTCTTAATTCTTATTTTATCGTGATTCCTTTCCCTTTATTTCTATTTTGGTTTTTTTTCTCTCTTTTCTTTGATTCCTTCTCTATTTCCTTAATTTCTCGTTCCTTTGATTGTTCCTCTTTATATCCTTATTATCTACATTTTTCCTTCCTTTTCTTAAGGAGATCTCTTCCTCATCTTTCCTTAATTGTTTTAGTGATTTTCTTTTGATTCTTCTTTTTTTTATTTGTCGTTCTTTGTTCTCTTATTCTTCATTCATCCCTCTTTTTCGTCTAAATTTGTCATTTTTTTTCTTCTTTCTACTTTTTTCAATTTCTCTTGTTCTCCTGATCTTATCCTGATTTCTTCAAATTTTTTCTTTATTTTCCTTCCTTAAAGTAAGAATAGTAAAAGTGAGTACAATGAGAGTTAGAACTGTTAGAAGTTCAAAATATGAATATATTTTGAAGATACAGTGAACAAGAGAAAGGTAGAACAGAAAAGAAGTATGTGAAGATGGATTGTAGAAAAAGTAGAGTTACAAATAGAGAAGAAGAATGATCAGAATGAGAAGAAAAAAGAAGATATCGTAAAAGAAATGGAATCAACAGTCGTACCTCGGAGTAACCACTTTGATCGAGTTGTATTATTATAATTTGGCACCAATAAATTATAATCGAGCGTCTTTCTCTCTCCTCCTCATTCCCTCCTCCTCCTCCTCCTCCTCCTCCTGCTCCTCCTCCTCATTCTTCTTCTTCATCTTCTTTTCCTTTCACTTTTTCCCTTCTCAACCAATTCTCCCTCTCCTTCACCTGCTTTCATTCCTCTTCTTCGTACCAATCGTCTCTCTCTATCCAATGACAAATGCATTTCCGATCTTCTGTCTCACTCTCACTGAGCTAAAAACTTATTCAAGTGTGTAGAACACAAGTTCACTAATCTAAATTCAAGAACCTCCCCCATAACATCTATTTTTGCTCGCGGCCCTATTACACAGTCTATAATCAAGGAGGCCATGCCATAGTAACACTCTCAGTAACCACCCCACTCTGACACAAAAATACGTCTCTTTTTATCGGGCCGTTAAAAACTGACCGTTAATTAACGGCCGTTAAGAGAGTGAAGCGTGTGCCCGTTGCGAAATTGAAAAGTCTTTGAATTCTGTTGACCGGAGAATTATAGTGACTCACAGTTCTGGACCGGGGCACAAAAAAAGAGAAAGTGGAGCGACGTGATATGGTAGATATATAAATATTTACATATGAAAACAAATATGGGGAATCTATTTTATTATTTAATAAGCTATGAAGGGAAATCTAAGACTTAACATCTCGTCTTGTTTTTAATGATTTCAATTGAAACATATTTCTCAGTGTCAGAGGGAAGAAATTCACGAATGACGCAGCATCACGTCTGAACTAACCAACTGATTAACTTGACATTCTCCATATAGATTCTAAATTTACCGACGATGGTTACAGTCCTAATATCGGGTCACCGAGCTTCGCTCGTTATTTATTTATTGACTTTTGATAAACCGAACACAATTCTTCAAAATGATTGGGGAAGTACTAACAGGCACAGCCAAAAACTGTTTATTTCCCAAATTTTCATTTATACACTATAAATAGTCCAGAAAGTATGTTATGTTCCATACACTTGAATTCAGGTTCAATTTTCTGTTCGAACATTTTTTGAAAACAAAAAATTTAGATTATAAATTTTTGATTTGTAATTTAGATTATATACAAAATAACACTCACTAATCACTTGAAATTGTCAAACAATGATTAACTTTGAAAATTATGATATAATCTAATTTAGGAGGATTATCATGTGATGTCAACAAATCAGAGTATGTTGATCAAATCGATTAAATTGTCTAGCTAGATGAAATTTCTCGCTGATTGATTATGATTACACAGCTGGAAATAATTCTGTCTCTCTCCCACACAGGCACAAGCATCTTCTGTTATCGAGAGACGACGAAATTATAATCTATTTCCAAGGATGAATTATTATCCTTTCAATGTCTCAACCAAAAATATGATTCTAGAAATATCAACAATCTCTCAAAATTAATATTTCTCATTAATAAGCTGATTGCGAATAGTTGAACAGCTTAACATAATTCTGTCTCTCTTCCACACAGCCACTCACATATCGACAGAATACGAAATTATCATCTGTCTTTCCAAGGATGTATGATTATTATCCTTTTCATGTCCTTCAGCGAGTTTTCCAAAGAATGTGACCTAGTGCAATCGAATCTTTATATCATAAACCTACTATGTTCCGAATTTCGTGAAAATCGTTAGAACCGTTTTCGAGATCCGTAAAACATAAATAGCCAGATATAAAAATTACCATATATACATTAATACAGAAATTGCTCGCTTAATATAATAGGATATTAAATTTTTCAAGATTCCATTAGGTCAAGTTTTTAGTATGTCATTTTTTCTAATCAGATCCTTGCAGAGCACGGGTCACCTGCTAGTAACTAATAAATTTATACAAGTGGAAATCAATTATTGATAGAAAAGGACATACGTGCTCAAACCTCGTCCAAATAATGTTGTCACACAATTTTCACTGAACAACTATTAAAATTTTTTCACTTTTTCACTGTATTGAGAGTTTTTAAAACGATCCGCTTTCACCATATGATCTGAGATTCCAAAGAACCGGTCACACACCGTTCATCCAAGACAAGAATAGTCACGTTTAGTCACAATACTTCACATTGCTGCTTATGACGCAACTCACACTGATTAGTCATTGCAATTAGACATGTCTCCGTAAGCAACTATGTGAAGTATTGTGACTAAACGTGTCTTGTCTTGTCTTGACTACCCGGTGTGTGACCCGCCATAGGCTACGCGCGCACTAGTTAGTCAAGACAAGACAAGACACGTTTAGTCACAATACTTCACATAGTTGCTTATGAAGACATGTCTAATTGCAATGACTAATCAGTGATGTTGTGTCGTAAGCAACAATGTGAAGTATTGTGACTAAACGTGTCTGATCATGTCTTGTCTTGTCTTGACTAACTGGTGCGCGCGTAGCCTATGGCGGGTCACACACCGGGTAGTCAAGTCAAGACAAGACATGATCAGACACGTTTAGTCACAATACTCCACATAGTTGCTTACGAAGACATGTCTAATTGCAATGACTAATCAGTGTGAGTTGCGTCACAAGGAGCTATGTGAAGTATTGTGACTAAACGTGTCTGATCATGTCTTGTCTTGTCTTGACTAACTGGTGTGCGCCTAGCCTATTACGATTTACCTATTTAGTTTTAAATAGACGAAAATATGCACTATCAGTTTAAACAGTGGAAGATCAGCTTTTAGTTTAAACCCGGAATGAAACTCACTATTGCAACCATGTTTTCGTGTAATCGTAGATTAGTGTTCAACATAAATGGTGCATATGATGCTAAAAAGAATTAATATTGTTTTAGAAAATCATGGTAATAAATTTTCCGAAAAACCATACAACATTCAATCAACCCACCCGTGGAAGGTGAAGACATTACTATCTTTTAATCACAAAATCTAATCTCTAATCTAAATCAGACTCTGCTCATGTTCAAACAAGCGATGTTACCTTATACTGAGATTCACTTTAAACTGTCATCATCCCTTATTCACAACACCAACACTCCCCTTTCAACTAGCACTGACAGAATGAAGAGAACCCCAATGTATATAATAACATACACTAATTATGATAATAAAATAGATAACAATGATTCAGCCATACTTAATAACAAACCTCAGCAGCTGAAACATAGTAATCATGGTTCGATCAAAATTCATGTTAACACTTTTCTCTTGGAAACTATCTCAAGTTTTTTTTTTGGAGAGATAAAATCATTCTGGGACAGTAACGATCGTCAAAGTTAATCGATAGTTTGACGGGGATCAAATTTGAGTGGAAGGGTGTTATTAGTGAGGGTTGGTTTAGAGGCTGGAGAAGGTTGACCCTTTTACAAAGTTCTGTCCTGAGATTCCCTGAGGTCCACGTTATAATGGCAGTGTTTCATTAGCGATGGTATTGCTATACTTGTCTATCATTCAACAAAGCGGATAGAGATATCTCTTTCTCGCTTTGCTCTGTTGCCACATCGTCTTTTAATAATGTAGAATTAATAATTAACAAGTATTGCTATACTTGTCTATCATTCAACAAAGCGGATAGAGATATCTCTTTCTCGCTTTGCTCTGTTACCAGTTCGTCTTTTAACAATGTAGAATTAATAATTAACAAGTATTGCTATACTTGTCTATCATTCAACAAAGCGGATAGCGCTATCTCTTTCTCGCTTTGCTCTGTTGTCAGATCGTCTTTTAACAATGTAGAATTAATAATTAACAAGTATTGCTATACTTGTCTATCATTCAACAAAGCGGATAGCGCTATCTCTTTCTCGCTTTGCTCTGTTGCCAGATCGTCTTCTAACAATGTAGAATTGATAATTACAGTAATTAACAAAATATTTCATCTCAAGTAGTATTAAAATTCATTATGGAATTATTGAGAAATATAATTTTTGTGTTTAATAAGATATATTTGATTATTTTAACGAGAATGAACAGTCAATATTACATCAATAAACCTGTATCAGCTACCATCTGTAGGAGGCATTGACAAGGCAGAGGATCGGCAACGTTATACTCCTATCTTAGGTAGAGAGTTAGTGGGGAGGATATTTTAAATATTCTTTCCGAAGAATGGACATTGATATGTCCAAAGCTCCGCCAATTTATGTAGATGCATAACAATATAATTATTATCTATAGTTATTATATTACAATTGCTTTTTCATATCATATACAGTTCAATAATTATTTCTTAGTCTATATCATGTAAATCATCTATAATTTTGCTGTATTGTAAGATATTGTATATAAGTGTATAAGCCAGTATATATTGTAATTTACATAAATAAAGTACTCAATCAATCAATCAATCAATCAATCAAACTTCCTCCACTGCCATAATAACGTGGACCTCACTATAGATTTCTGTTAGAACTGTTAGATTTTCTAGTAAAAAAACATGAATACTTTACATTTAAACAATGCTGACAGTTTGTTGTGGATCTCACTATAAAGTTATGGATACTTTTATGTGAACTTTCTATGTCTGGGTCTGATTTTCACAAGTTTATAAAAATTTATTAGAAATCTTCAGAGGGTAAAAATAAAGTTTCTAGATCCTCAATACAATCAATTCTCTACTGAGGCTGCTGAAACTGTTCTCGATTCAAACAAATCACTGAAAGGTTTTATAGCATCACTAGCCGTCAGGCTCGCTTCGCTCGCCATATTCCGTCTAGGCATTTTTCATTTGAGCATGCTTCATTCAATCAGAAAGTCAAAGTACTTCCTCGCTCGATTCAATCACCGATTAATTTCAGTTATTTAGTGCAATTTGAACATTTTCTGTTCATTACTTGATGAAAGAACTGAGAAAACGCAAAAAAACCGCTAATTTTGGGCGTATCTTTGGGGTTATTGCAAATTCCTTCTAACACAACATTATTGCACCCTAGCTGATCTTCTGTACTAGATTTGAACAAATTTTGTGTTCTCGATAAATCTTAGAAAAAGCAAAAAAAAACGCAGGAAACCCGCTAATTTTGGGTGTATCTTTGGCGTTATTGCAAATTCCTTCTAACACAACATTATTACACCCTAGCTGATCTTCTGTAGTAAATTTGAACAATTTCTGTTCGTTTGCTCTCGATAAAGCTGAGAAAACGCTGGAATAACGCAGATTTATTTATTTATACGTGGATACAATAACAAATCATATAAATATGATTGGGAAGGAACAACAGGCTTGGCCCGAAATTATTCCATTCCCAAATTTTGATTACATGTCCAAAAAATAGGTTATGTTTCTTCTGTAAGAAGTTGAAGCTCAACTTTCGTCCAAAAATAGATATGAAATGCAAATTTTAAATTAAGAATAATTAAAACACCAAATTATAGTTAAATATTACCCTTAATTATCACTGCGCATTATATTAACTTATTTTATGAATTTTGAAGCCAAAAATACACACAAATTCTCACTAAGAACAGCTGATGATCTAATTATCTTTGACGATAATTTTTGACATACCTACCAAATTTGAACGTTTTTGGTCCGGTAAATTTTTAGTTCTGCGAGTGAGTGAGTCAGTCAGTCAGTCAGTGAGTGAGTGCCATTTCGCTTTTATGTAAATATAGAATATAGAATAGATAGAGTAGGTAAAATATAAATATTTTTTATTATCATTAATGATTGATTATTTATTCATCTAAGATAGTATTAAGCTGTGAGTGAGTGCCATTTCGCTTTTATTTAAATATAGAATATAGAATAGATAGAGTAGGTAAAATATAAATATTTTTTATTATCATTAATGATTGATTATTTATTCAATCTATGATAGTATTAAGCTGGTACAGGATACCTGTTTTCTCGAATGATAGACAACGATAGCAACACCAATGTTAATCAAATACCGCCATTATAACGTGGACCTCACTACCATAGTAATTTATGTTTATAGCAATCAAAGCAATGTCTTTCAAGCAATTCAAACTAATACACTCTCTCGCTACAGCAAGCTAGACCAATCTAGAAGACAAATAATAGCGCCTTTGTTGTTGGCGACTTTCTCGTCAACAATATCACTTTTCAAGCCACGCTCTACTGATCAGATCAAATATCAATAGACTGTTAAACTCCATTCATAAAATTACTGATACGAATCTCTTGTCAAATGGTCTCACAGTAATTGATTGGTGATTCTCTTTACAACTAGTCATTGATCGGTAATTAGTTAACGGCTGTCAATCTTGCGTTGAACGTTTTTAGATTCCTTTCAATGAGTTTTCTACAATCTTCTGTCTCTGTTGTTTTTTGGTACATTTTCATTCACACATTGTCTTTGAGGCAGGAACAATCTAATAAATTTGTAGAAGTTACTGTTTGAGTATTTGTTTACTGCAAAATTATTATTCTTTTTGACACTTAAGAATGTCATAAGTGCTCGAAATTAGTTGTGTTTCATAAAAAAACAAGGGTGCTAGTTAATTTATCTCAAATGTATTATTAAACATCAAAGTAGTTCAATAGAATAGAAACCTTTCAATAGGAGCTGTATCTATTAAATCCGTATCAAATTCAATATCGGGACACCGAGCTTCGCTCGTTATTCTTATCTATTGATAAACAGAACAAAATTCTCTAAAATGATCGTGTTTAAATTTTACAGCTGGCTGTACGTCAGCTTATGAATTTTGGGGATGCGATATTTTGATTTACCACAGAATCACTCGCTCACTTTTCACTATCCACAGAAGACGAAAGTCTCAGCTGTTTCAGCCAAGGGTTTCATCCTTTTAATGTAGTTCAGCGAATTTTCCCAAGGATGAGACCTAGTGCAATCGAACTTTTATATCATAAACCTACTATGTTCCAAATTTCGTGAAAATCGTTAGAGCAGTTTTCGAGATCCGTTGAACATAAATAACCAGATATAAATATGAATAATCAGATTTAAAAATACAGAAATTTCTCGCTTAATATAATAGGATAAGAGTGTTTATTAGTTTTAAATAATTATTAATAGATACTGATTGAGTCCTGTACATAATCAATTCAAGTCATTATAGAAGGAATATCAGTAGTGTATAGAATCTGACATCCCAACCTTCAGTTAAAAGAACTTTAAATTTTGCATACTCAGTAGTTGTTATGAACTATACGTTCAGTACAAAACTTCTCTTATATTAAGAACAAAAAATCTGGTGTGGCGCACTCACACAACTTTCCTTGCCATTATAAAAATATATCACATTACACTAGTGTTCACACGCATCTCAAGTCTAATATCCAAAGAACTTAGCCAGCTGGTGACAGGGCAATAACGCTGGAGACACACGAGGTCTGCTATCTCTTCATAGTAAATGATTTGATAAAATCAACAGTTGCCAACAGATTGCAATTGAATAATCACATTTTCTCGAAATTCGAGCTTATTTTCAATTTCAGGTGAAAATGTTATTGAACATTAATTGTAGAGATTTTCATGCTCAATCTTTTCCACTTGATTTTTTTTTAGATTGTATGTGATGCCTGATAATTGGGAGTCTAAAATCAAATTTTGTATAGATGGGGTGGTACTCCTGAAATTTTTACAGATATGGGACTTGTGGCAGTAGATAGAGCTCATCAATGACTATTCTAGATATGAATTTGATCAAAATCGTTGGAGCCGTTTTCGAGAAAATCGCGAAAACCCTTGTTTTTGACAACATTTTCGTCATTCCAGCCGCTATCTTGAATTTAATTTGATCGAAATTGTTCGAGTCGGATCCTTATAGTTTAGGGACCTCAAGTTCCAAATTTCAAGTAATTCCGTTAATTGGTAGATGAGATATCGTGTACACAGACGCACATACACTCATACACACACATATACAGACCAATACCCAAAAACCACTTCTTTGATCTCAGGGGACCTTGAAACGTATAGAAATTTGGAAATTAGTATACCTTAATTTTTTCGGAAAGCAATACTTTTCTTACCTATGGTAAAAATCAAGGAAAGTAATACAGTTATTGGGAACTATGAGTACATTACAAGCACAAATACAGTTCAAATATACAAAATGTTATCCATTCAAGCATATTTTTATTAGTTTTATCCTGCATCTTCATTCTCTTCTCCTATTTCTTCCACTTCCTCTTCATCTTTCTTCTTTTCTCCTCCACGTCCACCTCAAACATAATCTTCTCAATTTCACTTCATTCAAATTCTCAATCTTCTCCTTGTTACCTCTTCTTCCTCTTCACTACTATCATCAAGTCACATTTTCCATTCATCATTACACTTCCCATTCATGAATTTTGACGAGTTTGTCTGGTGTGATGGATTGTAGCTGACAAGTACCATTGTACACAAAAATAGTATGATGAAGATGAACAGATAATGACTGATGACAGATAGAAGATGATTTATCATTTATTTTATCTCCACTCTATGAAAATGTGTAGATTAAGCTTGTTTTTTCATCATCTTATTTTATTCTTCTTCTCATTATTTTTCTTTTTCTTCTTCTTTTTCTTCTTCTTTTCTTCTTCTTTTCTTCTTCTTCTTCTTCTTCTTCTTCTTCTTCTTCTTCTTCTTCTTCTTCTTCTTCTTCTTCTGCAACGCATTTTACTGAATTGCACTGACTAGAAGTATTATCTATGGAAGGCGGTAGTATTTACTGTAGTGAGGTGCACGTTATAATGGCAGTGTAGAAAGATAGGAGAAAAGGGTTGCCAGATCTCAGCCTTGCCACCCAAACAGCTCATACTGGTATCTCATCAATTTAACTGTCATTATGTTGAAAATAGTTAATCATATTTCATTTGTCAAGAAAATATAGTTTTAAAGCTTTAATAAAATTTCCAATGAGATTAAATGTTTGTCAATTAGTTGAATTACTACATTGTTGATAAACGATGTGGCAACATCGCAATGCGTGAAAGAGATAGCGCCATCTGCTTTGTTGAACGATAGACAAGGATAGCAACACCATTGGAAATCACACACTGCCATTATAACGTGGACCTCACTATAACTAAACTTAATTGCACTAAAAACATATAATTATTATGAATCATTGCACGAATAACCCATTTCTGAACAATTAAGTTTGTCAGTTGGATAATTAAGCCAAGTCATACAGAACGAATCAATCTCCCAGCTTTCAATGACTGGTGTGATTCATTTTCCACAACTATTCATCCTAATAGACTTTGATTAAACGGATTGTTAGCAACTGTAGGGGGTCCCAAAAACGTTTATGCTGAAATGCCCAGTCATGGGGTGTGGACCTGGTTAGTTTGTGGCACAACATTATGTTGCAACATGCTGCAGTGTATAAGAATAAGAGATTATATGTTGAGCAACATGTATCAGTGATTTGTGGTAATGTAGATGGTTTGTATTGAGCTGAGTATAGAATAGAATAGTATAGAATAAGGCCACAGGTGGAAATTACTGAGATATTTAATTTCATTCATTCATAGATTATATATATATATATATATATATTATATATATATATATATATATATATATATAAAAGCGAAAGACACTCACTCACTGACTGACTGACTCACTCACTCGCAGAACTAAAAATCTACCGACCAAAAACGTTCAAATTGGTAGGTATGTTCAGTTGGCCCTTTAGAGGCGCATTAAGAAATCTTTTGGCAATATTTTAACTCTAAGGGTTGTTTTTGAGGGTTTAAAGTTCGTCTTTTAGCATGTATATTCTTCTTCTCCCAATCTCTTAATTATAATTGAAATTTCCAAAGACCTTAAAGATGCATAGACTCACATGCAGCGCTAGTGTCGTACTTGGAATTGAAATCCGCCATTGAGGGGGCAACCCATAAGATTATTACATACCAATGCCACCAATGCCTTTGTGATCTATAGTATAACAAATAAATAATATATAATATCTCGTGCTAAAATACCCCAATGGCGGCCTTCAATTTCAAGTAAGAGCTATCATTGGGAAGGCATAGGCATTGTGGGTCTATATCTCTTTAAGGTATTTGGAAATTTCCATACCATATGTTAATATAGAACTATAATCTAGAGAGAGTACCTCTTCGAAACAGTTGCTAAATGGCAACTAAATTAATATTTTTGTCAGGTTGGCATCAAGTTGAGTTGACTTTGTTAGGTTGGCACCAAGTTGAAGATTTAAATGCATTTATCACGGAAAAATTGATTGGGCACTGCTACTTCAATCCTGGGAATATAATTATATTTCTAGCCGTCAGGCTCGCTTCGCTCGCCATATCCGTTTAGCCAGACGTTTAGTCTGGACCCCCGACTGGATTGTCCCAACATATATGATAAAAATGCTCAAATGAAAAATGCAGGCGAGCGAAGCGAGCCTGCTGATCTCATTTTTGGACGATCCAGTCGGGGGTCCAGGGGGCGGAGCCCCCTTGCTAGACGAATATGGCGAGCGAAGCGAGCCTGACGGCTAGTAAAAGATACAATGCAGGTAAAAACAACAGGCATTCGCCAAAAACTGCTTTAAACCTCAATTTGGAATACACAGTCCAGAGGTTATGTAAATAATAACTTAATTCACAGACTATTTTGAGTCAAAAAAATGTATGTACTACAATAATTTTGATTTGATCAGATTAATCAATTTCAAAATACAAATCAAAACAAAAATCTTTCTTCACAATCACAAAAAATATTGAAAATTTCACTTAAATCCACAAATTATACTCATGTTAAAATCGCAATTATTGAAATGCTAATTAATTAATTATTGCTAATTATTAAACGGAAAAGGCTAGACTAGGCCCACACTAGTTAGTCAGGACAAGACAAGACATGATCAGTCACAATACTTCACATAGCTGCTTATGACGCAACTCACACTGATTAGTCAGTCATTGCAATTGGACATGTCTTCATAAGCAACTATGTGAAGTATTGTGACTAAACGTGTCTGATCATGTCTTGTCTTGTCTTGACTAACTGGTGTGCCCCTAGCATAATCAAGTAGTCTCTCAAAAATGTTCCAATAAATAAGTGACTTACAATTTCAAGTTTATTGAATTAAATAGAATGACTTGATACAGTGGAACCTCGTTTACAAATCCCGACAAATCTATGAAAGCTATTCATGTTAAGGAGATTTTGTTTTATCGAAATTTCATAGAGGCTTCTTATAAACTCAGAATAAACTCCATAAAACAGAGATTTTATCTCTTTGATATAGACTATACTTTGATATACAGTGGCCTATATGAAATTTCTTCTTGCCATATTATACCACAATCATTCAAACCCTAGTCTACAAATCTGATAATTAATTTATTTCTCAAAATTTTGTGAACAGCTACGAGACTTAACCTATTTCGGACTATGTGTAACCTTATCTAAATTTGGGAGAGGAATAGCACAAGGTTACCTTATTTTTCTCTCCCAATCATTATTGATTACGTACTTGTTGTATGAATCAATAAAGAATCATTGAAATTTGGTATAAATTATGTGATATTGATTGATCACATGATTTTACTACTTTTTCCTAATTGCAAATTTAATAAATTTGTCCTGATTTACCGATTAACTTCGATAATAATAATTTGATTCACTGTTTTTCCATTCAAATTTGATAACAAGTTGATAATGAATCTAATAATATGTAAATATAATGAATGAAATAAAGAATAATAATTTTGATCAATATCCTATTATGTTTCCCATCCTCTCTTTCTCACTTTGTCTCATGGATTCCTTCTTTCTCTTCTCCATCCACTTCCTTTTTTAATGTTGTTCCCCTTCTCAACAAAAGTGAAAGTATCCAATATCGTAAATCATTCGTTAATAACATATCGGAGACGGAACAAGGAAGTTAAACTGAGGGATGAACGATAAAAAATGGAAAAATGAATGAAAGAGGAAATTGACAATTAGAGGAAGTGGTAGAAAAAGGAAAAAATAGGAGTGTAGAAGAAGTAGGGGAGAAGGGGCAGAAGAAGGTGAGATTCTCACAGGTCATGTTGTTTTACTTTGTTCTTAACGGAGTCTTTGATGAAAAATACAGAAAAAAAGGATTTAACGAAATAAATTGGGAACCTCCCATTGATGATTGGTATATTGGAGACCTTTTTGGGGTGGAAGATGGAATATATTGGTTCCAGTTTCAAAACTCAAGATTATCAGAAGAAGGAGAAGAAGAAGAAGAAGAAGAAGAAGAAAAATAAAGAAGAATGAAAAGAAAAGCTAAGAGAAGGTATTTCTCAAGATAGTTTACTATTGGCTCCTAAACAGGAAATTAGATTGTCGTCTTTTAATCTCTAATTATTATAACAAAGTTTTTTCTCTTAATTTTCATGAGGAAGTATAGTACGATCCAAGCAACTTGGCACCAGGTGTAGAATACGGGTTTTGCGTTACATTTTCATGAGATATCTGTCAGAATTCATTCAATCGTATTAGTTGATGTATTTTTTTGGTACGTTAAGTAGAGTTTCATCCAATCAATTGATCCTAATAGCAAAGCAACTTGATTATCATAAATATACTAATAACTAGCCGTCAGGCTCGCTTCGCTCGCCATATCCGTCTAGCCAGGGGGCTCCGCCCCCTGGACCCCCGACTGGATCGTCCAAAAATGAGATCAGCAGGCTCGCTTCGCTCGCCTGCATTTTTCATTTTGGCATTTTTATCATATGTTAGGACAATCCAGTCTAAACGGCTGGCTAAACGGATATGGCGAGCGAAGCGAGCCTGATTGCTAGTAAAATATAATATTCCCAGGATTGAAGTAGCAGTGCCCAATCAATTTTTCCGCGATAAATGCATTTAAATCTTCAACTTGGTGCCAACCTAACAAAGTCAACTCAACTTAATGTCAACCTGACAAAATTATTAATTTAGTTGCCAGTTAACAACTGTTTCGAAGAGGTACTCTATCTAGATTATAGTTCTATAGTAACATATGATACGGAAATTTCAATTTTATAATTAAGAGATTGGGAGAAGAAGAATATACATGCTAAAAGACGAACTTAAACCCTAAAAACAACCCTTAGAGTTAAAATATAGCCAAAGAGTTCGTAGTGCGCCTCTAAAGGGCCAACTGAACATACCTACCAAATTTGAACGTTTTTGGTCCGGTAGATTTTTAGTTATGCGAGTGAGTGAGTGAGTGAGTGAGTCAGTCCAATACCTACTATTACTTATTACGTAATAGTAGGTATTGGTCAGTCAGTGAGTGAGTGCCATTTCGCTTTTATATATATAGATGAATAGCCTTACAACAACTCCTAACCTTCCATGTTTGTGAATCTACCTTCTGATTCGTAGGCTGGGGTCTAAACAAAGAATAAAAAAATCTGGATTGAGCCAGTTTTAAAAGCTCTAAAGCCGTGAGTATATTAGGTTCATACACTTTTGGAGACATAATTGATCATGCACCTCATATTATAAATGTCGAGTTGTTTTTATGCGTTTTACTCTCCAGTGCTCTAGCTCCAGCTCTATGGTCGTTTGGTATATCCCCAGCTATTTACGAATAGAGCACAGAATTTGACCAAAGAACATCAAAATTCAAAAGAGATTCATATTGGTAGCATTTTGAAACTTCAATCATTCTTTCTGGTTATTTATAATTGTATTGCTTCGTCCACTATTCTCTGATTAGTCAACACATGATCGATACCCAATTTCAAATTGAGTCACTAGAGGTCCACGTTATAATGGCAGTGGAGAAAGATAGCAGAACAACGTTGCCGATCCTCTCTGTTTTGTCAGCCTTCTATAGACGGTAGCTGATACAGGTTTATTGATATAATTATTAACGGTTCATTCCAGTTTATAATAATCAATTATATTTTATTAAGCAGTTAATAATGCAATAAATAGTAAGCAATTAATAGTTAATTAATGATCAATTTTATTCTACATTGTTAAAAGACGATCAGGCAACAGAGCAAAGCCAGAAAGAGATAGTGCTATCCACTTTGTTGAATGATAGACAAGGATAGCAATACCATTGCTTATCAAACACTGCCATTATAACATGAACCTCATCATAGATGTAGCTGTTCCCGGATGATGTGATACTGCTCAGGTCGCATTAAGCCCCGCCTACTCTCTCCTGATTGGTCAAAAGTAATTCGAGACCTAGTTCTGAAGTCTGCCTGTAGATGGCAGTAGCAACCGGGTGATGATAGAGTTCTCAATTTTTACCAATTTGTTGGAAATCTACCAGCTTGAAACCTCTAACAGACTATAATCAAAGATAACTCAGGTATTAAATTGAAATTAAAGTCAGATCGTATCATTCAAATAATTTTTTATTTTCTTGTTGCTTAAGTACACGACGAATCACATTTTAATCATCCCAATACAATTAAATAGAGTCAATAATTTATACAAATGATACATACAAGCTCAAATTTATTCTCAATGAATTTTATACAGTGATACAATACTTGATACCACACTATACAACCTCACAGGGTTCGTTCCAAAATTCTCAAATATTTTATGAAAACACAAGAAATGAATTAATTAAGTCTTACATGGATAAACAATGATAAAATACTACAAAAAACAATACGCTGTGTTCCATTAATTTATAATTCGGAAAGATTATTAATTTCATGTGGATTAAAGAAAGAAATCTCCGTTCAAACTCACTGTAGGTATTACAGTTGTGGAATAAATAAGTTAGGAAAATATTGTCAGACTGGACCAGGTACCAAGTAATACACTGGGACGATTCATTAGTATTACACTTATTATAATAATTCTCAATTATTGATTTATTGATTATACCACCATCATGTTAACTGATCACCGCTCATATCAATGCACTGATTTAATACAAGATATTTTTTATTTATTTGATAGTAAACATATCATGTTTGCGAGTAATCTTTTGGAATAGATTTATTAATAGTGAGATTTCACAAAAATATAGTATGATATCATTCAACAATTCCTCTACCTTTGACCTTGAAGCCCGTCAATATTCATAGTAGCTCCAAAATATCGATATTTTTCTTTTAAAAATACTTATAATTGATCCAACCACCAAATCCTAACGTATCCACTTTCGATTTCAAGTAAAATAACTTTTAAATTTTAATGAGAAAATTATCAGTTTGATGAATACAAACAGATTATTAAAATGAAAAAGATATAAATAACTTGTAATTTTCTTAACTTACATAATTTGTTTTTAATCTTAAAAGATGACAAATTCTTGACAGTTGAATATTTGAGAATTTTGAAACAATAGTTTTCATCTATTTGTCCTAGATTTCATCACTATCAAAATTCTAGATGTCTCAGTCAACCACATAAATACTCAAAATAAATCCACACACTTAAAATACATTGCTCACGATTTTCAAAACTTACAATTTATTTAATATTTTGTCGTACTAGATAGATTCATATTTATAATATGTATAAATATCTTACATTTTTGTACATACAATTTTACATACACAATATTTTCATTCATTGGAACTTGCAAACACAAAAGTCTTCGAAAATTATTGTTACATAAATTAAATTAAACTTACATATTAGAATTGCACAAGAATAGTTGAGACAAAAATGAGTAGAATTTGTGTAAAGTGATATCTCTAATCTGATGGGTACATTTTTTGTACTAAGAATATTTTGAACATCAGTATATTTATCACAAATAAATAAATCAAAATTTTACAGTATTTGTTCAGTCAACAAATTTGACAACATGACCTATTCATGTTTACTATTCTTATCTTCCTTTACAAGATTTTCACGACAGAGCATTATCATATTCAATGATAATCAAATCACATATCCGAAATGGATAAGATAAAAATACTCTTTCCTCAGATAACTCATGAATCATAGTTGATATTGATTCAAAATTCAGAATTGCCTAGCCCCGGTAATTGATCATCTTGTGAGTTATCGTAGAAAGAGATTTTTTGTTACAAAATATGAGGTATGAATCACGCTTGATTTAATCCTTTGAAGAAAATAGAATTGACCTTGAATCCTCAACACATTATATTTTGGAGGAATTTTACATTCATCATGGCATGCTGATGTTGATTGAACTAAAAAATAAATATTTTTTGAGGCTACAGAACAATAAAAAAAAAGTTAATTTAAACTACCATCTGAATGGTACACTTGGAGATCATTGATAAAAAATATTTCGATAACAATATTTTTCAAATTTTCCAATAATAATCATAATGTCGTCATAATCGATTTTCTCGATTCACTTAATAATATCGATCCATTCGTATTACTATATGTACAATCATACACAACTTGATATTTTGAAATTTGTGTTGAGCATTTTCCGACTTATAAAGACATAAATCCAAAAATAAGATGGAAAAAAAATTTTTTATGAGATAACTGCGGGATATGGAGATTATTCCTGCTGATATTTTGTAAATACAAGAATTTTGCACTGGGAATTGATAATTTATTTGAACCACTCAAAGTAGGTAGGTATTCATAGACTTCAAAGAGCATAATTATTTGTCACAATTTTTTCGGAACTCACCTAAAACATTGCGTTCCCATTGAAATGTATACTTTCATATCATTATTATCCTTTCTTATACACGTACATCTATCAAATTACACAGCTGTTAAATGACCTCATCTATCGAAATCAATACAACAACAATAGCCGATAAAACGGTTGTGACAATTCGATAACGTTATTCAACTGTGGTTAAATTTAACAGACGTAAATGCAAAACTGTATCAATGCTGTAATTCAAAGCTTAGTATCAGAGAAAATGTGGCTACAATGCGACAACCTCATCTAACCACGGTTAAATCCAACATTTGTACATGCAAGCGAGCCTTAATCTTCAACATCAAAATGGAATAACAACGTCATTCAACCACGGTTGAATCTAACAGCCCTAACGTGCTACCGGTAATCAATCTTCAACATTGAATTTTAAAAAGAAAATTATTTTTCCTACAGATACCTTGAAAAGTGACCATTTGTGCACTGATTGCAGGCCGCAAAGAATCACTTTTCCGCGAATCAAAATACTTTGCGTACTCCAGATTTACAGCATGACAACGCAAAATAGTTAGTAGCTTATATGGAGCACCAGTGCAGGAAAATCAAATTAAGTTGGTAACACTGACTGTGGTGCACGTTATAATATGGGGTGCAGTGGACAACGATGACAGCTACAGCCACCACATGAGTGCCGCCTCATTCATTTACTACATTATTATTCATTTTTAATAAATTGAGGTTTTCATTAATAATAAAATTACACAGAAAAAATTTGATGGATTTCAGGGAATTTTACTTATAATTACCTACTTTTCATATTTAATGGTAAATGTAGGAAAAATTTAATGTGAAATACGTGCGCAAAGTTACTCTGCTGCACTCAAGAAAACATTTCGCCCTCGCCTACGGCTCGGGCGTAAACGTTTCTTTCGGTGCAGCAAACTGTCACTTTGCGCACTAGTTGCACAAATAACTATTCCCTAATTCTCATTGAATTTCCTTGAATCCTCAATCTTCAACAGTGTGATACAACAACCAAGCATATTGATACTCCTTTCAACAAAGATGAAGCAAACTTTACAAGATAACAATCAAAAGTTCACATTATTCAGTGGCAGAAAAGTTTCACAAGTCAAATCAGTCAAGCAAATTATAAGCAAGGTGATTCTTATATGAATATTCAAGAGTTGAGCCTGTCTAAAAATAGGCTATATATGGTTGGTTGTCTCACAGACCTCAGTGGACCGTTAGCTCTTGTTTGAGCGAATGTTAATGGATGTAATTATTGTGAAAGACATGAAAAACGAGACAGAAGTATGTATCAAAAAGGAGGAATAGCGCGTTGAAACGCATGAGAGGTTCATAGCGTAATTACGTGTGCGTATAATTATTTTTTCGCCGAGATTCTGGGAGCAGATAAATGGGATATGTACGTATGTAGACGAGAGAGAAGGAAAGAGAGAGAGAGTGAGCGTGTGATGCAGAGAGTGAGTGACAGAGAGATGCATAGAGTGAGTGAGAGTGAGTGTGAGTGACAGAGAGATGCATAGAGTGAGTGAGAGAGAGTGGGAGAGTGACAAAGAGATGCATAGAGTGAGTGAATTGAATTGAATCGCTGCCTGAGAGATGTGTTGAGTGAGAGTGAGTGGGAGAGTGTGAAAGAGTGAGTGGGAGAGTTAGAGAAATAGGATGAGACCTGGAGAGAGAGAGTGTGAGAGTGTGACAAAGAGTGAGGAAAGAGAGAATAGGAGAGGGAAGAGATTGTGTTTGAGAGAGAGAAAGAAAAAAACAATAGGAGAGTGTGAAAGGTGAGTGGGAGAGTGAGAGAAATAGGATGAGACCTAGAGAGAGAGTATGAGAGTGTGACAAAGAGTGAGGAAAGAGAGAATAGGAGAGGGAAGAGATTGTGTTTGAGAGAGAGAGAGAGAAAAAACAATAAGAGAACGAAGATTGTCTTTGAAAGAGAGGAGAGAGAACTCATGATAGACATGAAAAAGACATGAGATAGAAATAGAAGGAAGAAAATATTGTGTTTGAGAGAGGATTACAATGAAGAATGAATAAAGAAGGAAACTTCATACAGTACTACTTGTAATATTATTATAAAGACACAATATAGACTGGGAACCTATAAAAGAACTGAGAGGGAGAGAGACAGAGTGAGGGACAAATAGAGAATTTGAGAGAGAAATTGTTTTTGAAGAGAGAAAATATAGTATTTTAGAGAGGATTGCAGTGAGGAATTGATGGAGAAGGAGAAGACGGTAGTACTACTGTCGATTATTATAGAGAAATAATTTTAACTACTTTATAAGAGATCTATAAGAAAAGAGAGAGAGTGAGAGAGAAAGAGTAAAAGTAAGGAGTGTCGTATGTAGGAGGAACAGAGAAGGATGAGGAAGGGGAAGATGACTGAACAATGTGATACTGAAAAATGTGTGTGAGAGAAAGAAATATAGGATGAAACTGAAAGAAAACTAGCAGTATATAGGCTTTGAGAGAAATAGGAATTGAACTAAGAAAAATAATTGAGGAAAGAGAAAGAGTGATAGATAGATAAATGACTTTCATTTACACTTGGAACTAAAGAACTGAGTGAGAGAGTGTGAGGATGTAGAAGGATCAAGGAGAAGAAGATGGAGAAGGAGAAGAAAAAGAAGAAGAAGAAGAAGAAGAAAAGAAGAAAAAGAAGAAGAAGAAGAAGAAGAAAAACTAAGGAGAATAATATGGAAGCAGACATCAGCTTGTTTCGACATACATTCATAATTATTTTAATGGATTATTTCTATTCAAATGAGTCAAGAACAAAAAATGAATATTTTTTGAGGCTACAGACCTAAAAAATAAGTTAATTTAAACTACCATCTGAATGGTACACTTGGAGATCATTGATAAAAAATATTTCGATAACAATATTTTTCAAATTTTCCAATAATAATCATAATGTCGTCATAATCGATTTTCTCAATTTACTTAATAAATATCGATCCATTCGTATTATCTATATGTACAATCATACACAACTTTGATATTTTGAAATTTGTGTTGAGCATTTTCCGACTAATAAAGACATAAATCTGAAAATATAGATGGAAAAAATTTTTTATGAGATAACTGCGGGATATAGAGATTATTCCTGCTGAATATTCTTGTAAATACAAGAATTTTGCACTTGGAAATTAATAATCTATTTGAAACCTCTCAAAGTAGGTAGGTATTCATAGACCTTCAAAGAGCATATTATTTGTTCACAATGTTTTCGGAACTCACCTAAAACATTGCGTTCCCATTGAAATGTATACTTTCATATCATTATTATCCTTTCTTATACACGTACATCTATCAAATTACACAGCTGTTAATGACGTCATCTATCGAAATCAATACACACAATAGCCGATAAAACGATTGTGACAATTCGATAACGTTATTCAACTGTGGTTAAATTTAACAGACGTAAATGCAAAACTGTATCAATGCTGTAATGCAAAGCTTAGTATCAGAGAAAATGTGGCTACAATGCGACAACCTCATCTAACCACGGTTAAATCCAACATGTGTACATGCAAGTTAGCCTTAATTTTCAACATCAAAATGGAATAACAACGTCATTCAACCACGGTTGAATCTAACAGCCCTAACGTGCACCGGTAATCAATCTTCAACTTTGAATTTTAAAAGAAAATTATTTTTTTCCTACAGATACCTTGAAAAGTGACCATTTGTGCACTGATTGCAGGCCGCAAAGATCACTTTTCCGCGAATCAAAATACTTTGCGTACTCCAGATTTGCAGCATGACAACGCAAAATAGTTAGTAGGTTATATGGAGCACCAGTGCAGGAAAATCAAATTAAGTTGGTAACACTGACTGTGGTGCACGTTATAATATGGGGGGCAGTGGACAACGATGACAGCTACAGCCACCACATGAGTGCCGCCTTCATTCATTTACTACATTATTATTCATTTTTAAATAAATTAAGGTTTTCATTAATAATAAAATTACACAGAAAAACATTTGATGGATTTCAGGGAATTTTACTTATAATTACCTACTTTTCATATTTATGGTAAATGTAGGAAAAATTTAATGTGAAATACGTGCGCAAAGTTACTCTGCTGCACTCAAGAAGCATTTCCGCCCTCGCCTACGCTCGGGCGTAAACGTTTCTTTCGGTGCAGCAAACTGTCACTTTGCGCACTAGTTGCCAAATACTATTCCCTAATTCTCATTGAATTTCCTTGAATCCTCGATCTTCAACAGTGTGATATAACAGTGGAGCATTTTGATACTCCTTTCAACAAAGATGAAGCAAACTTTACAAGATAACAATCAAAAGTTCACATTATTCAGTGGCAGAAAAGTTTCACAAGTCAAATCAGTCAAGCAAATTATAAGCAAGGTGATTCTTATATGAATATTCAAGAGTTGAGCCTGTCTAAAAATAGGCTATTTATGGTTGGTTGTCTCACAGACCTCAGTGGACCGTTAGCTCTTGTTTGAGCGAATGTTAATGGATGTAATTATTGTGAAAGACATGAAAAACGAGACAGAAGTATGTATCAAAAAGGAGGAATAGCGCGTTGAAACGCATGAGAGGTTCATAGCGTAAGTACGTGTGCGTATAATTATTTTTTCGCCGAGATTCTGGGAGCAGATAAATTGATATGTACGTATGTAGACGAGAGAGAAGGAAAGAGAGAGAGTGAGCGTGTGATGCAGAGAGTTAGTGACAGAGAGATGCATAGAGTGAGTGAGAGTGAGTGTGAGTGACAAGAGATGCATAGAGTGAGTGAGAGAGAGTGGGAGAGTGACAAAGAGATGCATAGAGTGAGTGAATTGAGTTGAATTGAATCGCTGCCTGAGAGATGTGTTGAGTGAGAGTGAGTGGGAGAGTTGAAAGAGTGAGTGGGAGAGTTAGAGAAATAGATGAAACCTGGAGAGAGAGAGTGTGAGAGTGTGACAAGAGTGAGGAAAGAGAGAATAGGAGAGGGAAGAGATTGTGTTTGAGAGAGAGAAAGAAAAAAACAATAGGAGAGTGTGAAAAGTGAGGGGAGAGTGAGAGAAAATATGATGAAACCTAGAGAGAGAGTATGAGAGTGTGACAAAAGTGAGGAAGAGAGAATAGGAGAGGGAAGAGATT
>NC_052516.1:2205420-2239155 GCF_014356525.2 Nilaparvata lugens | reverse complement strand
GGACGGCAGACAACGATCCGCTGTGCCCTAGGGAGATGGGAGGACAGGGACGGCAGACAACGGTGCGCTGTGCCTGGGGAATGGGAGGACAGGGACGGCAGACAACGGTCCGCTGTGCCCTAGGGTGATGGGAGGTCAGGGACGGCAGACAACGGTCCGCTGTGCCCTGGGGAAATGGGAGGACAGGGACGGCAGACAACGGTCCGCTGTGCCCTAGGGAGATGGGAGGTCAGGGACGGCAGACAACGGTCCGCTGTGCCCTGGGGAAATGGGAGGACGGGACGGCAGACAACGCTCCGCTGTGCCCTAGGGTGATGGGAGGACAGGACGGCAGACAACGGTCCGCTGTGCCCTAGGTAGATGGGAGGACAGGGACGGCAGACAACGGTTCGCTGTGCCCTAGGGAGATGGAAGGTTAGGGACGTACGGCAGCCAACGGGCCGCTGTACCAGGGCAGGAGGTCGGGGACGTACAGGCAGCCAACGGGCCGCTGTACCAGGAGCAGGAAGGTTGTGAGCGGAATGCTGTGGTTTGGGGCTCGTCCGGCCTTTAAATACTCCCCTAAAGTGGAGGGGATGGAGTTGTGCCGCCACCAGAGGCGGCAGAAATCGTCTCGATGCGCGGAAGATGGTGCGCCATCGGTACCTTCCTTATCTCCGTGGTCGGCTAGCGTTGCTGATAGCCGAGCGTCTTTTTTCAATATTATAAATTATTTAACAATATTTTCCGTCACAATTTTACTTTGTGACACCCCACTCCTACTTGGGGGGGGGGGGGTTGGAGCCCACTATGGCACCACCTCAAAAGGTGTGAGCCATCCAGGCATCACCTTAAGAGGTGTATACCTCCCAGGCATCACCTTTAGACCTTTAGAGGTGTATGCCACTCACTATGAGTGTCATCTATGTCTGGTCTACAGGCTATATTTAGACCATCCATCCGGTAATCGGATTTTTATACGTGGCTTGCCGGCCCGTTTGCGTTCACCTGGTGTTGAGATGCGGTGACACAACACTGGATCCTTATTCCTTGAGAGTCCTGGTTTGGATCCTGGGACTGTGAGACTACCTCGTCGCCTCATGAGTGTCAGTACATCTTCGAGAAATTCGTCAAACGATTCTCCTTCCCTTTGCTTCCTTGCCTGAATTAGATTCTCGAGGTCCTCCTCATAGGTAAGTGGGTAGTAGCGTGATCTGAAATCTGTCACAAAATTGTCCCATGATTTCCACTGGTCACGACGATTACGCATCCATAGAGTAGCTTTACCAACCAGTAATTCAGGCAGCGCGACTAGTAGCTGGTTGCCAGTGAGCCCATAGGCTTGTTGTAGCTCATCTAGCCTTTCCAAGAAGCTGGGAGCATCTGATTGGCCGTCGAATGACAGTCTCCAGCTTCTTACCTTGTCACATACCGCCCCTGGGTCCATGAGAGGGTTTGTGTGAATATGGTTCTAACCTCAGTATGGGTACCTGTCACCAAGTGTTTACTTCCCCCACTGCTTCCGCTCATTATGCGGGTCTTGGGCTGGGATAACGTACTGCCATCTTCTTATGTGGTTCTACTAACAACTTTCTCAACTCAGCAAGTGTTCCAGATGACACTATGCCCCAATCTTGTAGAAGATTGAATGCCTCATCCTTTTTCAATCTATAGATCCAGGAAACTCTGGGGTCGGCTATCACCTCGGGGTTTATGTCCTCGACCGACTGATCCTCTATCAGCTCCTGGTGCTGAGCATCTAAAACAGCCTCGCCTTGTTCACTCATGATAATTCTCACTTCGTTGCCTCGTGCCCCACGTTGGGCGCCAATCTATCACGTACACCCTGAGTAGCTTCAGAGGTGGGTGATTGATACCGAGGTGTTGCTCCTGGATGACTTCGCTCAGTCGTAATGTGGCGGGGAAAGGAGGCAAGTCGAAGTTCCTCTTCCTTCTTCTTTGTGCCTCAGCTGGCGTGAACAGCACCTCCTGGTGCTTCTGATGGCGTGAAGGTCGCTCTCTTCTCTGATGACACCACTTTGATGTAATCTTGTATCGGCCTTACGGCCTAGGTTCCGCTCCAGTGAAGTAGGAAAAGGAAGGACAGACAGGATAGGGACGGCAGACAACGGTCCGCTGTGCCCTGGGGAGAAGGAAGAATAGGGACGGCAGACAACGGTCCGCTGTGCCCTGGGGAGAAGGAAGAATAGGGACGGCAGACAACGGTCCGCTGTGCCCTGAGGGGATGGAAAGAATAGGGACGGCAGACAACGGTCCGCTGTGCCCTGGGGAGAAGGAAGAATAGGGACGGCAGACAACGGTCCGCTGTGCCCTGGGGAGAAGGAAGAATAGGGACGGCAGACAACGGTCCGCTGTGCCCTGGGGAAATGGGAGGACAGGGACGGCAGACAACGGTCCGCTGTGCCCTAGGGAGATGGGAGGACAGGGACGGCAGACAACGGTCCGCTGTGCCCTAGGGAGATGGGAGGTCAGGGACGGCAGACAACGGTCCGCTGTGCCCTGGGGAAATGGGAGGACAGGGACGGCAGACAACGGTCCGCTGTACCCTGGGGAGATGGGAGGACAGGGACGGCAGACAACGGTCCGCTGTGCCCTGGGGAAATGGGAGGACAGGGACGGCAGACAACGGTCCGCTGTGCCCTAGGGAGATGGGAGGACAGGGACGGCAGACAACGGTCCGCTGTGCCCTGGGGAAATGGGAGGACAGGGACGGCAGACAACGGTCCGCTGTGCCCTAGGGTGATGGGAGGTCAGGGACGGCAGACAACGGTCCGCTGTGCCCTGGGGAAATGGGAGGACAGGGACGGCAGACAACGGTCCGCTGTGCCTAGGGAGATGGGAGGTCAGGGACGGCAGACAACGGTCCGCTGTGCCCTGGGGAAATGGGAGGACAGGGACGGCAGACAACGGTCCGCTGTGCCCTAGGGTGATGGGAGGACAGGACGGCAGACAACGGTCCGCTGTGCCCTAGGTAGATGGGAGGACAGGGACGGCAGACAACGGTTCGCTGTGCCCTAGGGAGATGGAAGGTTAGGGACGTACGGCAGCCAACGGGCCGCTGTACCAGGGCAGGAGGTCGGGGACGTACGGCAGCCAACGGGCCGCTGTACCAGGAGCAGGAAGGTTGTGAGCGGAATGCTGTGGTTTGGGGCTCGTCCGGCCTTAAATACTCCCCTAAAGTGGAGGGGATGGAGTTGTGCCGCCACCAGAGGCGGCGGAAATCGTCTCGATGCGCGGAAGATGGTGAGCCATCGGTACCTTCCTTATCTCCGCGGTCGGCTAGCGTTGCTGATAGCCGAGCGTCTTTTTTCAATATTATAAATTATTTAACAATATTTTCCGTCACAATTTACTTTGTGACACACTAGGTCTCATTCTTTGGAAAACTCGCTGAACGACATTAAAAGGATAATTCATCCTTGGAAAACAGATGATAATTTCGTCGTCTCTCGATAACAGAAGATGCTTGTGCTGTGTGGGAGAGAGACAGAATTATTTCCAGCTGTGTAATCATAATCAATCAGCGAAAAATGTTATCTAGCTAGACAATTAATCGATTTGATCAACATAATCTGATTTGTTGACAAGACATGATAATCCTCCTAAACTAGAGTATATCATAATTTTCAAAGTTGTTTGACAATTCAAGTGATTAGTGAGTGTTATTTGTTATTCAATTTGGTTTGTATACAATCTAAATTATAAATTTTTTGTTTTCAAATGTTTGAACAGAAAATTGAACCAGAATACAGGTGTATGGAACATAACTACTTTCTGGACTATTATAGTGTATAAATAGAAATTTGGGAAATAAACAGTTTTGGGCTGTGCCTGTTAGTACTTCCCCAATCATTTTTAAGTTCTTTGTATATCTAGAGTGAAAAGTACGACTTTTTCCCCCTGTGGGAAAAAGTTTGAAGCCCGAGGCGAAGCCGAGGGCAACAATTTTCCCGAGGAGAAAAAGTATTTTTCGCTCCATAGACATTTTTTTATAGAAACTGCAAATCAAATCATTTTAATAACTTACGTTATTGGTGACAATGTTTCCTAACAACATAACCTAAAATCTAAAACGTAAAACCCGGTCGTCTGATTGGCACTGCCGATTGCGCTGACAAAAATGGCTGACTCCAGATCACGCGGTTCAGATTTGAATTACAGATGAAAAATATATGTTGGCTGGTATTTTGAATAGAATAAAATATTTTAAAATTTGTATAAATTTTTATCCTCTACTAATAGTAAGTATATAATATCAAACAAACATATAATTATTTCATGAGTTGATAAAATTTCTGGTTGTGGTATTGAATTCAGTTGATTCAATGACAAACACCTCTATTATGCTTCTCATCTGAGCTTAGACCTTCTAACATATTTCAAATGTAAGTTTTTTAAAATAGAGATGCTTCCCATGTTATTTAAATGGAGTCACTTTTCCTCCCTAGGGAGTTTTCTATTTTTTACTACCGAGAGCGAAAAAGTGACACTTTAATATTATGTTTCAGGGAGTAAAGTAAGTACTTTGGACAGTAGGTGGAGGGAAAAGAATTGTGTTCGGTTTATCAAAAGTCAATAAATATATATATATATATATATATATATATATATATATATATATATATTTATTTATTTATTTATATATATTTATATTCAACGATACATTGCTATCTAGTATGGGGACTAAAAGCAACTTTTTCCTGTCCTATAATACTAATGTATACTTCATACAAGAGAATCCTCCATAGTGTCTCCTATTCAAATTCTAATATATTAGTACACTGCTTATGACTGTACTACACAGGTGGGTTTCACTCATTTGCACTGCTCTGCTTTCACTGGACACAAGACACTTGAATCAGCACTGGACCAGTTCAAATGGCTTCTTCCTTTTCAACCTCCTCACCAATCCTTCATTTCGCAGCAGCTGGATTGCTTCAATGTTGTCGTGTTGGTGGAGTCGAGCCTCGTGTTTCTCTGCATACCTCTGGATTTCGCTGCATACCAGGTCGACTTGCAGGTCTCTGTGAAGGTCGCTGTTTCTGACGTATCAAGGAGCATCAGCAATGTTTCTCAGCACCTTGTTTTGGAAGCGTTGTATGTCTTTGATATTACTGTCTTTGGTACACCCCCAAAGTTGTATACCATAAGTCCATACTGGCTTTAGAATGTGCTTATACAGGAGTACTTTGTTTGGAATTAACAGGATGGAGTCCTTCCAATCAGCCACCAGAGTCTCTTGTATTTTATTCCCAGCTCTTCTCTCTTCTTCTTAACATGGACCTTCCAGCGAAGCTTTGCATCTAAAGTCATACCTAGGTACCTGGCATCATTGGAAATGGTACTATTTGATTGTTAATGGTTATATACTGGTATGGTTGAGTCCTCTTGTCGGTGAAATTGATATGAACTGATTTTGCTTCATTGAGTTTAATCTTCCACTTTGTTGTCCAGTCTTCAATTTTTCCGAGAGATCTTTGAAGTTCTGCTGTGACACATTAAATCTTGTCATCTATAGCTAATATTGCTGTGTCGTCGGCAAATGTTGCTATTGTATTATTCTCGAGACATGGTAGATCACTTGTATACAGAAGATAGAGAATGGCCGCAAAACACTCCCTTGTGGTACTCCTGCTTTTATTTCTCCTAGTCCAGAATAAGTATCCTCATGGTTCACTCTGAAGTATCGTCCAGTTAAATATGAATGTAAGATGTCTGTGAATTGCTTTGGAAGTAACTTCTTCAACTATTATATGATATATAATATATTATAAGACTATAACCATCCTCGGTAAATATAGAATCTATATGGAAAATGTCAAGTTAATCAGTTGATTAGTTCAGACGTGAAGCTGCGTCATTCGTGAATTTCCTATCCCGTACGTGTATAAGCCAATTCTTTCCTTCATCATATTATAGAAGGTAGATAGTTAACCTGCAAGCATAACGATGGTAATCACCCACTGGTGACCAATCCAATCCAGATCCAAGCTCACGTGACTCAACAATGATTCACTTTTATTATACCCTTCTACAAACCCTTTCACGCACCAGGATTGACATTTTTACTACAACAATTACAAAAATATATGGTACCCAACTTGGATCTAAAATGAAGGGTTGCATACGTTCTTTTACACTGAATTTCCTTTCAATTTGCATAGTCGACCAATAAATTAACCAGCGTTAAGAGTGTCCAATTTCGCCAACGGGCACACGCTTACACTCTCTTAACCGGCCGGTTAATTAACGGTCAGTTTTTAACGGCCCGATAAAAAAAGAGACGTATTTTTGTGTCAGAGTGGGGTGGGTTACTGAGAGTGTTACTATGGCATGGCCTCCTTGATTATAGACTGTGTAATAGGGCCGCGAGCAAAAATAGATGTTATGGGGGAGGTTCTTGAATTTAGATTAGTGAACTTGTGTTCTACACACTTGAATAAGTTTTTAGCTCAGTAATCGTTGTAGTGAGAGTGAGACAGAACATAGAAAATGCATTTGTCATTGGATAGAGAGAGACGATTGGTACGAAGAAGAGAAATGAAAGCAGGTGAAGGAGAGGTAGAATTGGTTGAGAAGGAAAAGTGAAAGGAAAAGAAGATGAAGAAGAAGAATGAGGAGGAGGATGAGGAGCGAAGGAGGAGGAGAGAGAAAGACGCTCGATTATAATTTATTGGTGCCAAATTATAATAATACAACTCGATCAAAGTGGTTACTCCGAGGTACGACTGTTGATTCCAATTCTTTTTCGATATCTTCTTTTTTCTTCTCATTCTGATCATTCTTCTTCTCTATCTGTAACTCTACTTTTTCTACAATCCATCTTCACATACTTCTTTTCTGTTCTACCTTTCTCTTGTTCACTGTATCTTCAAAATATCTTCATATTTTGAACTTCTAACAGTTCTTACTCTCATTGTACCCACTTCTACTATTCTTACTTTAAAGGAAGGAAAAATAAAGAAAAAAATTGGAAGGAATCAGGATAAAGATTAGAAGAACAAGAGAAATAAAAAAAAGTAGAAAGAAGAAAAAAGAATGAAAAATTAGACGAAAAAGAGGGATGAATGAAGAATAAGAGAACAAAGAACGACAAATAAGAAAAAAGAGGAAGAAATCAAGTGAAAATGCACGAAAAATATAAAGGAAATGAGGAAGAGATCTCCTTAACAAAAGGAAAGGAAAAAAATGTTGATAAATAAGGATAGAAAGAGGAACGAATCAAAAGGAACGAGAAATAAGGAGAAAGAGAGGAAGGAATCAAAAGAAAAGAGAGAAAAAAACACAAAATAGAAATAAAGTGGGAAAGGAATCACGAGAAATTAAAAATTAAAAATAAAAATAGGTAGGAATCATGATAAAAATTAGAAGAACAAGAGAAAGCGAAAGAAAGTAGAAAGAAGAAAAAAGAATGAAAAATTACAAGAGTAAGAGGGATGAATCAAGAATAAGAGAACAAAGAACGACAGATAAGAAAAAAGAGGAAGAAATCAAATGAAAATGAACGAAAAATATAAAGGAAATGAGGAAGAGATCTCCTTAACAAAAGGAAAGGAAAAATGTTGATAAATAAGGATAGAAAGAGGAACGAATCAAAAGGAACGAGAAATAAGGAGAAAGGAAGGAAGGAATCAAGAGAAAAGAGAGAAAAAAACCAAAAAATAGAAATAAAGTGGGAAAGGAATCACGAGAAAATAAAAAATAAACAGAAATGGAGGATGGATTGAAGAGAAAAAGAAGAATAAAACGAAATATACGAAGAATGAAAGAGGAGACTGAAGAGGGCGACCTTTCCTATTTGATTGAAATAAGTAGAAAGTAATAAAAAATAAACAGAAATAGAGGATGGAATGAAGAAAAAAAAAGAATAAAACGAAATATACGAAGAAAGAAACACAAGATTCAAGGGGGCGACTTTTGCAATTTGATTATCTCAAGAAGTCCACAAGTAATTGTTCACCGATCCATAGATAATCCTAAGAATTCCTAGATAATCCTAGGATAGATAATCCTAGAATTGAATCGCATAAGCCAGCTAACAAATACCACTCTATATTTACCCTAGCACGGATTTCGGGTTTAGCAGTCACCCTTAGCCTCAATGTTTGCTCTTCAGCTGCTTCTGTCTCTCTTCCTTTCTTTCCTTTTTCCTCTCTTTGTCTCACTCCCTCATTTCAACTTTTTCTCCTCCACACTGTCTTCCATTTTCATCTGCTCCTCGATTCGTCAACCGTTTCAAGACTTCAAGTCTTACATTTGTAAGACAAATCTTACAGGGTATGGACAGAACTGTCAGGTCGATATGAGGATTTCAGCTCGATATAGTGTGGTCCACGCTATATCGGCAGTGGAGAAAGATAGGAGAACAACGTTGCCAATCCTCAGTCTTGTCAATGCCTTCTATAGACGGTAGCGGATATAGTTTTATTGGTGTAATCAACTGTTTATCTCGTTTCAAATTATCAATTATATTTTATTAAGCAAGAAATAATATTTTCCTACAGTTACCATGAGAAGTGACCATTTCTGCACTGATTGCAAGCTGCAAAGAATCACTTTTCCGCACTAGTGCGCAAAGTATTACTTTGCATACTCTTAATACTTTGCGTATTATCTTGCAGCCATCCCAATCAGCTGTTGACATTGTTGGCGTGTGTATTTTCAATGCGAATTGGTTCTATCTATATTTTTTCTGATTTTCAAATAAATCAAAATGAGAACTCATTAAATTATACATTTTGAATATTATTATCATTATTTCAAATAATATTATTCATTCATAAATTGATTGGTTGAAAAATTATTTAGAAATTGACATTTACTAAAAATTATTCAATTTTCCAATTAATTGGATCAATTCAATTTTCAATTTGAATAAATGATCGATTAATAATTTTCAATTGGATTATCAAGTTTAAAATAAATTGAAGTTGTTATTAAAAACAAAATTATACAGACACACATTTGATGGATTTCAGCCATCATTTTACCCATAATCAACCACTTTTCATATCCAATGGTAATAACTGTAGGAAAAATTTAATGTGAAATACGTGCGCAAAGTTCCTCTGCTGCACTCAAGAAACCATTCCGCCCTCGCCTACGGCTCGTGCGTAAACGTTTCTTTTGGTGCAGCTATATTGTTTCCGAAGTGTATTGATTTTAGTTTAAAATGTTGAAAACATTATTTTTGTATTATATCATATTGTATCATGTTTTACTGCATACTGCTTGTTGTTGTTTGTTTTGTACTTTTGGAAATAAATAAATTTCAATTTCAATTTCAATTTCAATTTCAATTTCAGCAAACTGTCACTTTGCGCACTAGTTGCACAAATAACTATTTTCGATAATTTTTCAATAATAGCTGAGAAGCTAGTTTCGACTGCTCGAAGTGAACTTGAGTTTTTGTGTACCAAAACAGGTGCACAAAAACTCGAGGGATTGATAATGTGGTATAACAACCCAAACTGGTTGCCGTATTTCTGAATGAGATTGTGAGTGATTCCAATTTGTTTCATGTAGATAAGGGTATTTTATCTAACACAACACCACCTCCAGCATAACACAGGAGGCTGACTCTGGTTGACATCTTGGAGACTGATTAAGATGTGAGAAACTATAAAATACATACGTCAATGAAACTCAATGACTGGAGCATGCTTTTGAATTACATAGTATCATAGAGAAACAATAGCGAAAGTAGATATCCCATGGTATAGGGCGTTTATGTCGCAACTTTTACTGTTATCTCATGCTGATTATTGTCGATTTTTACTGTTTTGTTGGGGTGAGAGTGTATGAACGGCACAATATGAGAGACTACCAGCGTCACACAGCTGCGTGGGAAAGAACTACATGGACTATCGGCTTGAGATAACAGTAAAAGTTGCGACATAAACGCCCTATACCATGGGATATCTACTTACGCTATTGTTTCTCTATGATAGTATCTTTTGCCGAATCGGTTAGTCAGTGAGTAGGTAATTCATATTGTCCACCATCAAAGTCTATAGAAACAATATTGCTGAGAGAAAAAACAGAAAACTCCCTAGGGAGTAAAAGTGACTCCATTTAAATAACATGGGAAGCATCTCTATTTAAAAACTTACATGGTAATATAGGTTAGAAGGTCTAAGCTCAGATGAGAAAGCGTAATAGAGGTGTCTGTCATTGAGTCAACTGAATTCAATACCACAACCAGAAATTTGATCAACTCATGAAATATATGTTTGTATGATATTATATTCTTAATATGGTAGACGATAAAAATTTATACAATTTTTAAAATATTTTATTCTATTCAAAATACCAGCCAACATATATTTTCATCTGCAATTCCAATCTGAACCGCGTGATCTGGAGTCAGCCATTTTTGATAGTCGCTCAGCTGATATGATTGTTACAACTTTGGCCGATAGATAGCGCAATCAGCAGTGCCTATCAGACGACCGGTTTTTAGGTTTTAGTTTTTAGGTTATGTTGTTAGGAAACATTGTCACCAATACGTAAGCTATTAGAATGATTTAATTTGCAGTTTCTATAAAAAAATGTAGATGGAGGAAAAATGTTGTGTACATCACGAGCGAAAAATACTTTTTCTCCCTCAGGAAAATTGTTGCCCTCGGCTTCGCCTCGGGCTTCAAACTTTTTCCCTCAGGGAGAAAAAGTCGTACTTTTCACTCTAGATATACAAATAACTATTGCCTCTGGTCTCACAGACCGATGTTTCGGTTAAAGTGCTAATCCTATCCAACCATAGTTCAAAGCTAAAATACTGAAAAAGAATAGTTGTATTGTTGTAATCAATACACCAAAATATCGAAAAATCTGAAGTTTTTTCAGAAAAAAACGAGAGTTGACTTTGGAGTTGACGTTGAGAATTTGATGCTATCAACATATAGCTGACATTGGGGTAAAATTTGTATTTGAATTTATAGACACAATTTATTGTTGAGAGAAGAAACAAGAAGAAAACATTGTTTATACTGTGTAAAAACATTTTTGTGTTTTTGATACATTATTTTATATCAATTTAAAAAAAGTGTACTATAATACTATTTTATCCAATCGTAGATACGGTTCGTTTTCCATGGTTTCAATCATCCTTCGAGTTTTATCCTATTCAACCATAGATCAAAGCTTAAAAAACTGAAAAAATAGTAGCATAAGTGTGATGAATGCACCTGTTAGCCCGGGGACTCCAATGTGAGGGGATCCGATTAATATATTATCGTGGCTCGATAAATAATGACTCCTCGATAAAATATCGTGCAGTGTCATTGCGGAACGTATCATTACAAAAACATGCGGTCCGTTTGAAAAATGTCCCGGTAATCAATTAGAAGAAAGAATGGAAGGAAAATGGAGAAGAAGAAGAATATGGAAGGAATGATAATATGTTGTGTCTTAAGTCTGAAACAATGCTTAATCGTATATAGTGAGGTCCACGTTATAATGACAGTGAAGAAGGTTAGCAGAACAACGTTGCCGAACATCTGTCTTGTCTATGCCTTCTATTAGATGGTGGCTGATACAGGATTATTGAGGTAATATTAAATGTTCATTCTTGTTTAAAGTGATCAATCATAATATTTTATTAAGCAAGAAATAATATTTTTCAATAATTTCATAATACATTTTCATAATTAAGATAGAATATTTTGTTAATTGATTATTAATTAAACATTTTTAAAAGACGATCTGACATCAAAGCAAAGCGAGAAAGAGATAGTGCTATCCGCTTTGTTGAATAATAGACAAGGATAGCAATACCATTGCTAATTAAACACTGTCATTATAACGTGGACCTTCACTATAGACTGAATTAGAGTTACTAATTCATGTATGTTACAATTTATTATACTGGCCATTGAATGACAGTATTGCTCATTATTTAACGAATTTCACAAAGAATGGAAAATTAATTAATCAGATTGAAAATTAAATCCAATTATTTTGCATATTTTCTTTTATTTGTAATTTTTAAGTTATTCATCTTACAGTATATAGTGAGGTCCACATTATAATGGCAGTGTACGATTGACAATACTGTTGCTGTCCTTTTCTATCATACAACAAAACAAATAGCACTATCTCTCTCTCGCTTTGCAATGTTTCTATTTGCCAGAATATTTTATATTTATTTTTGACATTGACTGTACAAAACTGAACAAAAAATTCTCAGCCGCCATTTTTTTTCTTCATTCTATCAAAATACTTGAGTACACAAGTCGTATAATTGATTTAAAATGTAATTTTGAATCGATGAAATAATTTTTAAACATAACCGTATGAGAAACAAATTGAAATACCTTAAATGACATTTTAAAGTTGATAACTAACCATCGTACCGGTATGAATAATATTGAAAAGTTATTTCAGAATTAATCCATTAAAATTGCTTATATTTAAAAAGGATTTCTATTTTTCTACTATTTTAAAAAGAAATCGGAATAGAATACCTACCAAATAACTCAATTTCTGTTGTTTTCAAATTCATATCGGTGTATCACAGCTTTTTAAATTGGCCGCCATTTCAGGTTTGTATAAATATAAAAATCTGATCTCAGTTATGGAAGCAAATTTTTGAATCAAATTGTGGAAAAATATTTTTTCTTGATTAATTTGACATTAAATTGATTATTTTATCAAGAAAATGATAATTATTATTGGATTAAATTTAATGGGATGAATTGAGTAACAGCTGTGTACAGTCAGTGGCAAAATGGAGAGAATTGGCAACGTTTATCTCCTATCTTTCTTCACTGCCATTATAACGTGGACCTCACTATAGTTAGTAGCATTTTGAAAATCTTTATGGCTCTTTTTTTCAAGCTTATTCAGGACTCGAAAGGCTGATCGGAACTCACACACAGATGTATAGTCTTTAAAGGGATATTCCATACATTTATATAACTCTAATTATTATTGTAATTGTATTTATTATTATATATATGTATATATATATATATGAATTTTCCTGAATAAAGAATATTTGAATTTAAATTTGAATAACGATAATATAGTAGTGTAATGTAACTACATAAATCGGTGGTGTGTCAACAAATAACTGTCGAGTCTTATCTCTGAGGAGGATGCAAAGTATATCCTTCATATGTTTAATATATATCCCAATATTCTTCCCATCAACACACGACCGGGAGAAAGAATGAAAAAGTAAAACGGTACCGGGTGATAGGTCCTCAACAAGAAACAGCTGCTTGTTCTAAGATCAAGTCAACATCAAAACATCCAGCTAAGATTTGCGGAGATCCTTGGGACATCTATCCTCCCTTCACCCTTGTGTAATCTCCCCTCAACCTCCCCATACCTCTATAGACCACTCTCTTCCTCTCTTTCTCTCTTTCTGCCATCTCGTCTCAACGAGATCAGTTTGAAGAGAGGAGAGATTACGCGTAAAAACAATTTTCCGTTAGAGTTGACAATTTCTGAACCGAAGGACAGCGAAGAAGAAGAAGAAGGTGACAGAGTGGGAGAAGGGATTTGGGAGCATATAAGGTGATGTACGAATAAGAGTAGAAGGCGAAGGGATAGGAGAAAGAAGAGAAGAAGAAAAAGAAGGAGAAGGAGGAAGCGGAGGAGGAGTTGACGAATTATGTAACGAAAACGGGATTCAATGATCATATAAGGTGATGTACGAACAGGAGAGTACAAGGCGAAGGAATACAAGAAAGAACAGAGGCGAAAAAGGAGGAAGAATAGGAAAGGAAGAAGATGTAAAAATGTGATTGAATAGCCTACTAACAAGTTCAAGATAAATGAAATTATACAATATTCAAGTGTGAGATTATACAATAATTAACAATCGCAGAAGGAGAAAAAACGTGTCTCCTCCTTTTTCTCTCTCTCTACAACGTAAATCACATAGATCTTGAGAACGGCTATAAGCAGAGTATTGACCCTATGTAGGGAAAGATGGGGAAGGGCTCAGTTGGATCAGTCCAGTGGAAAGATTTAGGGCCAAAGGTCAAGTGCTGGACAGAACCAAGTGTCTATTATCCCTTCTCCCTCCACTAATCTCTCTCACTCTCTCTTCTTCGCACCACAATTTCTTTTCTCACTCTTTGTTTCGCGAAAATCGAATCTCATAAGTCAGGAGTAAATCCATGAATCCATGAAAGCCCAACGAATACAGAGAAGAATAGGTTGTCAATTTTATTGAATTGTTTCATGTCTTTTGCCCGGTTGCACAAAAGTTGGTTAAATTTCAACTGTGTTTAATTCCACGAGAACCAATCAGAGAAGGCGTTCTTGAAAAGACGGCTTCTCTGATTGGTTCTCGTGGTATTAATCATGAGATTTTACCGGCTTTTGTGCAACAGGCACTTTAAGATTCTTCAAGTGACTTTGATATTGTTCAAGGTTTCAAACAATTCATAGGTTTACTGTTGACACTATTTCAAGTTTTTGTGGATTTAGTTGAACAAATATAAACTTATTATAGCATCAGTTCTTTCCAAAAGGGCTAATAGAAAGTGATGGAATAATCGCGATAGTGAGGTTCACATCATGAAGGCAGTGAAGATAGATAGGAGAGCAGCGTTGCCGATGTCACTACCTTCTGTAGAGTATAGCCATAGCCACCTCTAATACAAGGCCGTGGCCTACGATATTGCAACGTCGCAGTGTAGGCCTAGAATCTAATACATGATTGGTGAAAAAGATTAGCTGGTATTTTAAAAAATATTTTTCACCAATCATGTATTGGATTCTAGGCCTACACTGCGATGTTGTAATATCATAGGCCGTGGCCTTGTATTAGAGGTGGCTATGGTATAACTGATACCGGTATAAATAATGTGATAACTGTTCATTCCTGTTTAAAATAATAAATTTCATTTTATAATACAAATAGAAGGAGAAGAAGGAAGGGAAAAAGTAGAAATGGGGACGAAAAAAAGATGATGTAGAAAAAATATTTTTCACCAATCATGTATTGGATTCTAGGCCTACACTGCGACGTTGTAATATCATAGGCCGTGGCCTTGTATTAGAGGTGGCTATGGTATAACTGATACCGGTATAAATAATGTGATAACTGTTCATTCCTGTTTAAAAAATAAATTTCATTTTATAATACAAATAGAAGGAGAAGAAAGGGAAAAAGTAGAAAAAGGGGACGAAACAGAATTTTTCACTGATTGAGTTTTGAATTTACATGCTTTATAATGAATATTTTGTTAATAAATTATATTTTTACATTGTTAAGAGAGAATCTGGCAAAGTTGCGCTTGTAAAGGATAGCGCCATGTGCGTTGTCGAATGATAGACAAGGATAACTACACTACCTAATGTTAATCAAATACTGGATCAAAAACATGGACCTCACTATAGCATCCATCTATTACCTGACGATAAGTATTCTATAAATCTTTCGTTCCCGGTGCTTGAAATTGGAAATTTCAATTTTTTTTCGAACATTGTAGTAAAAACACTCCACTTATATGGGCTACTTCTGTACAAATTAATAGAACTAATATAAAAACTTGTAGTGAGTTACCATTTATTATTGGAAACTTTGAAATATTTCAACGACTAGTTTCGACCATAACTTAGGTCATTTTCAAGTTCACAATGAGTTGTGTTTTCACTGAATCTGAATTGTGTAAACTTACGCAATTTTTTTTAATTAATGGTGACTTGAGTGTGATATTTGTTGTTCTTTATTTGGTTTTTAACCGTGAAAATTTGAAATTCCTAGTTACGATGCTTTTGAGTGAAAATAGACTAAATTTTAGGAAAGTGAAATCATAACCGTATATCGGAGTTTTCAATGTTATCTAAATTTGCTGGGAGAGAAATAGTACAAAGTGTAAAAATATTTCAACGACTAGTTTCGACCATAACTTAGGTCATTTTCAAGTTGACAATGATATGTGTTTTTACTGACTCTGAATTGTGTAAACTTACGGATTTTTTTTTTAATAATTAATGGCGACTTGAGTGTGATATTTTTGTTCTTTATTTGGTTTTTAACCGTGAAAATTTGAAATTCCTAGTTTACGATGCTTTTGAGTGAAAATGGACTAAATCTTAGGAAAGTGAAATCATAACCGTATATCGGAGTTTTCAATGTTATCTAAATTTGCTGGGAGAGAAATAGTACAAAGTGTAAAAATATTTCAACGACTAGTTTCGACCATAACTTAGGTCATTTTCAAGTTAACAATGAGTTGTGTTTTTACTGACTGAATTGTGTAAACTTACGCAATTTTTTTTGAATTAATGGTGACTTGAGTGTGATATTTTTGTTCTTTATTTGGTTTTTAACCGTGAAAATTTGAAATTCTCAGTGCCGGTTGCACAAAAGTAGGTTAAATTTTAACCGTGATTAATTCCACGAGAACCAATCAGAGAAGGCGTTTTTGAAAAGACAGCTTCTCTGATTGGCTCTTCCGGAATTAATCACGATTAAAATTTAACCGGCTTTTGTGCAACCGGCCCATAGTTTTCGATGCTTTTGAGTGAAAATGGACTAAATTTTAGGAAAGTGAAATCATAACCGTTTATCGGAATTTTCAATGTTATCTAAATTTGCTGGGAGAGAAATAGTACAAAGTGTAAAAATATTTCAACGACTAGTTTTGACCATAACTTGGGTCATTTTAAACTTGACAATGACCTAAGTTTGGGCGAAACTAGTCGTTGAAATATTTTAAAGTTTAAATAATAAAGGGTACTACACGTTTTTATATTGTTTTTACTTTCCTTGCCCTACTACCATAGGTAAGGAAAGTATTGCTTTCCAAAAAAAATTAAGGTACCCCAATTTCAAGTTTTCTATACGTTTCAAGGTCCCCTGAGTCCAAAAACATGATTTTTGGGTATTGGTCTGTGTGTGTGTATGTGTGTGTGTGTGTGTGTATGTGTGTGTGTGTGTATGTCTGTGAACACGATAACTCCATTCCTAATCAACCGATCGACTTGAAATTTTAAACTTAAGGTCCCTATACCATGAGGACCCGACAATAAGAAATTCAATTCAAGATGGCGGAAAAAATGGCGGATAATTACTAAAAAACCATGTTTTTCACGTTTTTCTCGAAAATGGCTCTAACGATTTTCTTCAAATTTATATCATGGATAGCGATTTATAAGCCCTATCAAATAGCATAAGTCTCATTTCTAGGAAAATTTCAGGAGCTCCGTATATTCTTGAGAAAAATGGCGGAAAATGACTAAAAAACCATGTTTTTCACGGTTTTCTCGAGAACGGCTCCAACGATTTTCTTCAATTTATACCATGGATAGCTATTTTTAAGCCCTATCAACTGGCATAAGTTTCATTTCTGGGAAAATTTCAGGAGCTCGGTAATATTCTTGAGAAAAATGGCGGATAATGACCAAAAACCAGGTTTTTCACGGTTTTCTCGAAAACGGCTCTAACGATTTTCTTCAAATCCAAGCCATGGGTAGCTATTCATAAGTCCTATCAAATGACATGAGTTTTTTCCTTGGAAAATTGCAGGAGCTCCGTAATATTCTTGAGAAAAATGGCGGATAATTACTAAAAAACCATGTTTTCACGATTTTTTCAAAATAACTTGACCGATTTTTTTCAAATTCATACTCTGTATAGTTATTTATCAGCTCTATCAACTGGCATGAGTCTCCTTCTGGGAAACTAATGGGGGGTCCACCCCATCCTTGAGAAATGGACTTTGTAACCTCCTTCTCGTGCATGAGGTAGTATGTAGGTAGCGCAGTTCATAAAAAGAACACATAGTCGAGATATTTCATCTGTAGAACAGCTGTTTTGACGACTTTAAAAAAATGACGACTAAAAAAATCATTGAATTTCACAATTTACACAAAGGAAAAAGTACTCTGAAAACAATTATATATACACATATACAAAAGTCTGATCGTAGTTCGAATATGAGCAAGGAAAGTTGTGTGAGTGTACCACACCAGATTTTTATTAATTTGATAGTAGTCTATGTAATCCAGTAAGTGCTGCAATCTACCGCTTGGATTAATAAACTCTTCAACCTCTCCCACTTCTCCTTTGAGGTTGAGTGGTAGAGAGAACTTTAAAGTCCTAACTTCGCCTAATAAAGATTTTTCCATTTTCATTTTAATTTTTTTCCTTCCTTCTGAGTAGTTCGACCAATCAGAAGAGAGTAGGCGGAACCAAAGCAAGAGCGGCTTTGTGATTGGTCCTCAGTATTCGTTCCCCAAACTTCCGTAGAAATCAATGACTCAAGTTAAGAAACAGAACAAACAAACACTAATTGATATAACATCATTATTTGACAGTGATATGATTAAATTAATAATTTTTCAATGATATAACAGCATTACTATTATTCTAGAGAGGAATAGCTCCATTCGCTATGTCAAATTATAGACAAGGATAGCAACACCAATGTTCATCAAACACTGCTAATATAACGAGGACCTAACCATATTTTCAACATTTATGTCATTCTCAAGTATCTTTTAACAAACCAGTATGCTCATTTTATTATCTTTGATAAGATTACCTCTACAACACATAAAACCTAATGAATTCCCATAACTAAATTCATTGAACTCACCTCATTTTGAGTTAAGTTGAGTTGCTTCCAAAATACTTGAACCCATCAAGTTTCCGAAACATTGTGTCCATTTTCATAGCTAATGTGGCAGAAACGTAATGAATTCAAAATTCAATTTATCTAATTAAACACACCACGTTTTTAGTTAAGTCGAGTTGCTTCCAAAATACTTGAATCTATCTAGTTTAAAAAACATGTCCACTTTCATAGCTAATATCGGGGACCGAGCTTCGCTCTGGAGTACAAAAGCATAAAAAATTTATTACGAAAAAAGAAATTATAATAACATTCATTTAGAAATGTTCTATCTAATCACAGTAAATCGAGATTAATTCCCAGAGAAATGCAAGAATTTCCCTCACAAAGGCCCAGTTGCACAAAAGCGGGTTAAATTTTAATTCTGTTCAACTTCACGTGAACCAAATCAGAGAAGACCATTCCAAAAAGATGGTTCTCCTGGAATTAATAAGGATTGAAAATAACCCGGCTTTTTTGCAACCGGCACTAAGTACCTAATTGAATGATACAAAAGTTCAACAGCTGAGTCATAATTTTGACACAGTCCCTCACACATGAACTCGCTCACTCACTTCCATCACCATCAAACGACGAAATAATATTATCAGCTGGCTTTAAATAACCCGGTTTTTTTGCAACCGGCACTAAGTTCCTGATTGAATGATTACCGTAAAAAAGTTCAACAGCTGAGTCATAATTTTGACACAGTCCCACACAAATGAACTCGCTCACTCACTTCCATCACCATCAGACGATGAAATAATAATTATCAGCTGTTTTCCCAAGGATGAATAATAATTATGCTTTTGATGTCCTGCAGCGAGTTTTCCCTGGGATGAGACCTAGTGCAATCGAATCTTTATATTGTAAACCTACTATGTTCTGAATTCCGTGAGAATCGTTAGAGCCGTTTTCGAGATTCGGCAAAATACAAACATCCAAACATCTAAACATATGAACAGAAGTTGCTCGTTTAATAGTATAGGATTATAACATTTCATGATATGTGAAATGATCACTCCATCACGTGTTTCGGATGGACACGTTAAGCCGTCGGTCCCGGCTGCCTAGCAGGCAGTCGTTAGGTCATGTCAGAGGTCCTGAAATTGATCAGTTGCGACCTGAAAACTCTGACACCAGACCTGAGCCAGCCAGGTCACTCGATATTATTATTATTATTACTCCATCACAAACCTTTACAACCGACAAAACTCAACAAATTCCCAAAACTGAATTAATCTAATTGAACAAACCACGTCTCCAGTTGCTTCCAAATACTCGAACTATATACTCATTGGGATGGAAGAAACATATAATGTAATGCAGATTGCTCATTCTATGCTATTAGGTTCCCAGAACATGTTTTGTCCACTTTTATAGCATATTCTAACAGACAGACCGTCTGCTTCAGTTTAAAAAGATATAGCATTCTCGTATGCTAGGTTACGTTTGTTGGTGTGAGTATTAAAACAGTTATAAAACCACACAAGTGTAAAGAGTACAGTGGAACTGGCGAGTAGGTAACTAATCTAAAATTCTAATTTCTCCCGGTAATTATATGGTTAGACAGCGGTTTGTTAGGTACTACCACAGTTTCTATATATTTATTTTTTCTCAGTATCTCTACGTGTTAGTTACTATACTGTTACCCACTCTACATTGTCAGCATTAATTTGTAAACTACATCAAGGTTTCCTCTTCACCGAACACTGACAGTTATCAAGTGAAACTACAGTTTCTGTAGGTCCATTAATTCCCTAGTTTGTATACCTGTATATGCGAGTTGTTCTTCTGTTTATTTATGAGTGTATAACACATCAACATAACACATAACATCTGACACTGCCTGTGTACATGTAAAATGTATTAATTGTTGGGTTTATTTTGTTTGGTTTTTTATAAGTCCAGCTGGTGTTGTCTGTTTCAAATTGAGTTCTCTGCTTGAATAAGTTTCAAGTGTGAGATCTTGAATAGATTGCACAGTAATTGAAAACAAAGTTGTAGACTTGAATTTTGAAACAGTTATGAAGTAGAAAATGCACTAACTATTAGCACATACAAAAGCTGTTGTTTGTAGTCTTTTTCAAGGATTTATATCACAGTGTAGTGTTGTGTTTCTTTTCTGGCTCAAAATTTTGCAAAATTACTCAAAAGTTTTCAATCTGTAGAGATTTGAGTGAAATATTTTTGTTTTTAATCAGTTTTTAAATATCAAAATTCAAAACTTTTAGTTTAGTCTTTAGTTTTGAAGTGGAAATTGGACTTTTTGAAGTGAAAGTGAAATCTTAACCTTATTCTTTTTTGAAACTTTTATTTGTAAAAAGTTGGGAGAAGACAGTTTTGGGCTATGCCTGTTGTCTTCTCCCAATCATATTACATTTATTATAATTATGATCTGTAATGACAATGGAATAAATAAATAAATATATTCCAGAGATAAGTGAAATTCTGAATTGATTTTGAAGAGTAATCTATAAATAAAGGAAAGGATTGGATTGTACACGGAATAGGAAATTCACGAATGAAGCATCATCACGTTTGCACTACTGAACTGATTAACTCAAAATTCAACATATAGATTCTTAATTTATCGAGGATGGTTAAAGGCCTATTCTAAATTTTCCAAGATTTCAGTGGGTCAAGTTTTCAGTTTGTCAAGTTTAGAATCAGACCCTTGTGGAGCACGGGTTACCTGCTAGTTGATGATAAAATTGAAGTTTGTATTTTCTAATTATTCTCACATCCATTAATTTTGTTTTGTCGAATAAAAATTGTAACTTGGCTGTACTAAATTTTGTGAATGAACGTGTATTCGAGACAACTATAAGAATAGATAATAGACTGTGAAGTAAAGTCAAAAATTGTGGTTTCTATGAGAATCCTGGTTCAATATCTATAAGTATTTGGTTTGAAGTATATTGCTGGTAATTGCACACAGTTACTACAGTGTACAAAACTTTTTTAACTTACATGAATTTATGTACCTGATGGAAACGATATTTCCTAATTCTTTGATACTGTATGCCTCTTCAAAAATGATCGGTCATCTGTTCAAACTTCCATTAATTGTACAAACGCTGATTCATATAGATACAAGACAATGTTACATTTACATTATGATACAAGATCATCTCGTAAATCTCGTAGATCTCTCTTTACATTTACATTATATACAAGACAATGTTACATTTACATTATGATACAAGATCATCTCGTAAATCTCGTAGATCTCTCTTTACATTTACATTATATACAAGACAATGTTACATTACATTCTTGCAGTCATTCAAATTATATTTTATCTTCATATATTTGAACAATTATACTTATTTTCCAGTTATAATACATGATAAGGTCTAGACTGTGAGATAAATACGTAAAATAGTTATAAATACATTCAAAATCAAATTCAACACTCAAGTATATGATTGGCAAGGTAGAGAATCGGCAGCCCTGTTCTCCTATATTCCTCTACTGCCATTTTAACGTGGACCTTACTAACTTCTGGTTCCACAAAAGCCGGTTAAATTTTAATGTTGATTAATTCCACGAGAACCAATCAAATATTGCTTTATTGCTCTGGTTGGTTCTCATAGAATTAATCACGATTAAAATTTAACAGGCTTTTGTGCAACCGGGCCCATAATATGGTTCAGTGGTACCACCTGCAATATTAATACCCTAACGCATTAGAAATTCCTAACCTCAATTTCAGGCCACCAGACGACATTTTAATAACTCCGAAAAACAATTCAAAAATAATTACCCCACTTCGATAAGTAACTGAACACGCTTCCACTTTTCTATTCTCTTTTTGATGTATTTCCGTAAAAACTGATCAAGATAGCACTGAATCGTCGGTATCATTATAGGTACAACACTCATCTACATACCTATATTTCCCTTTATTTTATCATAGCAGACTACGACTTTATATCTATATCTGATCCACTTCCACTCTTACCCACATAGCTAACTATATTTCCACGTAATTCCCCATTTTCACTACATGAGGTCCACGTTATAATGGCAGTGTTTGATTAGCAATGGTACTGCTATCCTTGTCTATCATTCAACAAAGCCGATAGCGCTATCTCTTCCTCGGTTTGCTCTGTTGCCAGATCATCTCTTAACAATGTAGAATTAATAATTAATTAACAAAATAATTCATCTCAGTTATGGAAATTCATTATGAAATAATTGAAAAATATAATTTCTTGCTTAATAAAATATAATTGATAATTTTAAACGTGAATGAACACTTAATATTACATCAATAAACCTGTATCAGCTACCGTGAACATCCTATCTATATTTGATTAGTTTTGACCAATATAACAATGCTTTTCCAGAACTCTCTACTAAAATTTCACGTGATTATAACCATGTTTGATGTGCTCTAACCCATATAACTATATCTTCCCAAAGTTCACCACTGTATTTCACGTAATTATATCTATGTTTGATTTGCTCCAACCTATATAAACTATATGTCCCCAAAGTTCACCACTGTACTTCACGTAATTATCTCTATGTTCGATTTGCTCTAACCATATAACTATATCCTCAAGATTCACCACTGTATTTTACGTGATTATATCTATGTTTGATTTGCTCCAACCTATATAACTATATCTCCCCAAAGTTCACCACAGTATTTCACGTAATTATATCTATGTTTGATGAGATCTAGCTCACATTACTGTATTTTTTTGATAATTTTGTACATAATACTCCATATAACTATACATTCACTAGACACTGTATTTACGAGACTATATCTCTATGCTCAATGATTTCCACATTACTGTATATTTTGATAATTTTGTACACAATACTCTATATAACTATAGATTACTAGATTCAAAGCTAATTTTGTCATTGGTATGTACAGGTTTATACCTATATGCATGAATGTTTCTGGATATGGCAAGGATAATTACGTACAGTAAAAAACTCGAATAATTCTTATCTGATTTGGAAATGGAATATTATGAAGAGGATGACAGGAAACATAGTAGCTCTCTCTCCCTCACTCACTCACACTCTCAATCATTCTCTCTCTCTCACATTTGTTTTATATCCGGAACAATCTTCCCTTATCGTGTTTCTGTTTTTGCTTCTACGCACGCTTTCAGACTATCGATTTCCATTTTGAATTCGCTGTTATTATTACAGGAAAAGTATTATTTTTGGAAGTCTTTAATTGAATTAGCTCCGAATCGACATGTGCGTTGATGATACAATGATAAGAGAGAGTGTGAGAGAGACAGTTAGAAAGGGGAAGAGAAAGAGAGAGGATAAAAAAGGATCAAACATTTTTGAAACACTTTCATTGACCGAGCGAAGTGAGGTCTAAGATTCAAGTCGACGGTTTTGCATTTCTGTTCATTTACGGCGAAACGAAGCAATAGATTTTCATGAAATTTGACAGGTATATTCCTTTTTGGATTTCGCGTCGATGTATACATAAGGTTTTTTTAAATTTTGCATTTTAAGGATGATACAAAAAGAAAAGGAGTATTCTTCGAACGCCAATATTACCGTAAAAATCAGACAAAGAATTATTCATCATAAATCAGCTGTCTATTGGACTATAATACTACCCGTTCAAAAACATCGAACCTCTTGAAAATGTATCTTTCCATCAACGTTGTAGACAGTTGCAGCCAGACCTGATAACAGCGCTCACACTCACATTCCGGGACGACACGTCACGGTACGATAGGACAGAAAGCTCTATATTCATTTAGGATTTTTTCTAGACATTTCGAATTGATAAATTACTTATTAATTTTTGAGCAAACATAACAACAGGTCAATGTAACTTACTGAGCGCGAGGTCTACTGTTCACAGAACTACTAGTAGAATCTTAAGGTGCGTACAGATTTACGCGCCGCGAACATGAGCAATTCACTTTTAATCAGCCGTTTACCGTTACGTCTTACTGTTTCTGTGAAAATACAGATATAATCAGCTGATTGAAAGTGAATTGCTCATGTTGGGCTGGATGATGATACAAAAGGAAAAGGAGTCTCCTACGAACGCCAATATTACCGTAAAAATCAGACTACAGAATAATTCATCATAAATCAGCTGTCGAATGGATTATTAATTGCATGCAATGACGCATGCAATATTGATATCTCAATGTAGCTTGGTAGAAAATCAGCTGTCGTGTGGATTACTAGTTGCATGAGTCATTGCATGCAATTTTTATGCACTATTAATTGCATGCAATGACGCATGCAATTGATAACTAAAATAACATCGTATTGTTTCTCTCGACCTTTCTCTGCTTTCAACTCGGGCTGACTAGACCCGTTGCCAGTATGTCTTGAAGGAGATTAGCTTTTGATGTTTGCATTTTTGATACAACAACCCTAACAGTCATTAGCCATTTTCATACCGATATCTCGCCGACACGACAACTTCGCAAAACATTATTTCATTCAGACATAAAGAAAATGTTCCTCAATGAATAAATAATATATTGAGATAAAATATTCTGGTGATTAATTATATTTCTGAATTGTTGAAGAACGATCTGACAACGTTGCATAGATAGAGAAGAGTAGCACTCTACTTTAGTCGAATGATAGACAAGGATAGCAACACCAATGCTTGAAAAAATACTATCATTATAACGTGGACATCACTACAGCATAGAGTATACGATAAATAGATACGAGTAAAATAGATACTTAGAGTACCTAGTAATCCATGTATAATACATATCCATATAATATCATAGAGTATACTACAGAGATACCTTAGAGTAAAGTTATTAAGTATCCTATTATATTGAGCGAGCAATTTCTGTTTATATTTCTATATCTGGTTATCTGTTTATTTTAAAATTTGGATATTTATATGGTTATTTATGTTCAACGGATCTCGAAAACGGCTCTAACGATTTTCACAAAATTTGGAACATAGTAGGTTTATGATATAAAAATTCGATTGCTTTAGGTCTCATCCCTGGGAAAACTCGCTGAAGGACATGAAAAGGACTATTCATCCTTGGAAAAAAAGATGACAATTTCGTCGTCTGTCGATAACAGAAGATGCGTGTGCCTGTGTGGGAGATCAGCTGTGTAATCAATTAGCTTCCCGTATATCTTGAGAAATCTAGAAATTTTAATTTACTTGATCAAAATAATCTGATTTGTTGACATGAGATGGTCTATCAATATATTCAAAATTGATCATTATTTTACAGTTCTAAGTAATTAGTGAGTGTTATTTTGTTATTCAATTTGGTTTGTAAACAATCTAAATTAAAACTTTTATGTTTTCAAAAATTTGGACTGAAAATTTGACCTGAATTCAAGTATATGGAACATAACCTACTTTTTGGAATATTCATAGTGTATAAATCAAAATTCGGGGTACAAACCGTTTTGGGCTGTGCCTATTAGTACTTCCCTAATCATTTTAAAGAATTGAGTTCTTGTTATCAATAGTTTATAAATAAATAACGAGCGAAGCTCGGTGCCCCGATATTGGAGTATGAAGCGTGAACAGAGTGGTACTTCGCAAAGTATATAGTGAGGTCCACGTTATAATAGCAGTACTTGATTAACATTGGTGTTGCTATCCTTGTCTATCATTCAACAAAGCAGATATCACTAACTTTTCTAGCTCTTAAACGTTGCCGGATCGTATTTCGACAATATATAAATATAAATTAATTAACAAAATAGTCAATCTAAATCATATTAATGTATTTATTCAAACATTTGAATGAATAATATATTCTTTACGAATAAAATATAATTGAATTTTTCAAACAGGAATGAACAGTTAATATTGCATCACATACACCGGAATCAGATACCCTCTATAGACGGCAGTGCCATGCAGAGAATCGGCAAAGCTGTTCTTCTATCTTACACCATTCCTCCACTATGCCTATCTCCTTACTTCCTCCATTTTAACGTGGACCTATATTGCCTCTATGTACAGGCCACTTAGGAACCGTTGTAAAATTATTTATTAAAAATATTCATTATTGAATGGACAGTCACTTTGTTCTTCAATTTTTATTCATCTGTTATACTAATTTTCCTTTACTTTTGCTATTCTGTTAATTTTGATGTTTATTTTAATAGAGGCTGTTTGTATTTTGAAATAGGTACTGTACGATATAGACATTTTATTTTTACTTTTACTTCTATTGCCAACATATTATTTTATTTTGTTTTGCATTTTCTGTAATATTGCTTGTGCTTTCTTTGCGAGAATAAAGTTATCATTATGACTGTTATTAAATACACCAACAAACGCACAAGTCTCATACTCATGTAGACATCATCATGATTAGCAGAATAATTCAGTGATAATAATGGAAACTCGACAAACGCACAAGTCTCATACTCATGTAGACATCATCATGATTAGCAGAATAATTCATGATAATAATGGAAACTCGACAAACGCACAAGTCTCATACTCATGTACACATCATCATAATTAGCAGAATGATAGTATAATTCCAGTGGTAATTATCGGAGACTTGACTGGAGGCTATAGATTGTCAGGTAGTAAAAGCAGGTGCACAGGATCTTGGAAGTAGAGTTTAAGACAAGATACTATAATATTACTATATACACTGTATCATTCCGCATTATACACCGTGCAATATATCACTATATTATACACAAGACTCGTGGTCACTTCCGTTGAAATTTCAAAACTGCACCTTGACTTTTTTATAGGAGATAGACAGAATTGCTGATACTGTATCATATGTAATGATACTGTATCAAATGTGTTGATACTGTATCATATGTAATGATACTGTATCATATCATATCATATCATACATCATACATCATATGTATCATATCATACATGTTGATACTGTATCATACGTGTTGATACTGTATCATATGTGTTGTATCCAGTGTCAGTATGTTGCTGTGAAGTATAAATTAAAAAGTTCCCAATATGTTTTTCCTTTCCCTGCCCTATTACAATAGGTAATGAAAGTATTGTTTCCCGATAAAAATTAAGGTACCCCAATTTCTAAATTTCTATACGTTTCAAGGTCCCCTGAGTCCAAAAAAGGGTTTTTTGAGTATTGGTCTGTATGTGTGTATGTGTGTGTGTGTGTGTGTGTGTGTGTATGAGTGTATGTGCGTCTGTGTACACGATATTTCATCTCCCAATTAACGGAACGACTTGAAATTTGGAACTTAAGGTCCTTACACTATAAGGATACGACACGAACAATTTCGATCAAATGCAATTCAAGATGGCGGTTAAAATGGCGAAAATGTTGTCAAAAACAGGGTTTTTCGCGATTTTCTCGAAAACGGCTCCAACGATTTTGATCAAATTTATACTTAAAATAGTCATTGATAAGCTCTATCAACTGCCACAAGTCTCATATCTGTGAAAATACTAGGAGCTCCGCCACATCAATGCAAAGTGTGATTTTAGATTCCCGATTATCAGGCTTCAGATACAATTAAAACAAAAAATTTCAAGTGAAAAAGATTGAGCATGAAAATCTCTACAATTAATGTTCGCTAACATTTTCACCTATAATTGAAAATAAGCTTGAAATTTGAGAAAATGTGTTTATTCAATAATGCAAACTGTTTGCAACTGTTGATTCTATGAAATCATTCACTATGAAGAGATAGCAGACCTCGTGTGTCTCCAACTTTATTGCCCTGTCACCAGCTGGCTTGGATCTTTGAATAGTAGACTTAAGATGCGCGTGAACACTAGCGTCAGGTAATCAATTTTCATAATGGCAAGGAAAGTTGTGTGAGTGAGCCCACTACCTCCGTAAACAAAGCCATAGTGCATTCGTGTGACGTCAGCACAGGTAGGGCTCCTACACCAATAAAAATTCGTTGATTTCAGCTGATCTATATCAGCTAGTATTTTATTGGTGTAGGACCCCTACCTGTGCTGACGTCACATGAATGCACTATGGCTTTGTTTACGGAGGTAGTGGTGCGCCACACCAGATTTTTGTAGGAGATAGGCAGAACTGTTGATACTGTAGCATATGTGTTGATACTGTATCATATGTGTTGATACTGTATCAATGTGTTGACACTGTATCATATTGTGTTGATACTGTATCATATGCGTTGTATCCAGTGTTTTGCTGTGTAGTATAAATTTATAGTTCTAAATACGTTTTTTTGTGTAGTAATGTCCACACTATTAATGACAGTGGAGAAAGATAGTGAAACAGCGATGACGATTCTCTGCCTTGACACTGCCTTCTATGTAGCTGTACAGGTATTTATGATGTAATGATAACTGTTCATTCTTGTTTGAAATAATCCAATCATATCAAAAGAAATCATGGTTTATCGTTTAATGTAGTTGGTTCATATATGACTCTTACCGAATTATATTCTTAAGGTGCGTACAGATTTACGCGCCGCGAACATGAGTAATTCACTTTTAATCAGCTGATGCCATGCTTTTTATATCTATATCTTATACCGTTTCTGTAAAAATACAGATATAGTCAGCTGATTAAAAGTGAATTGCTCATGTTCGCGGCGCGTATATCTGTACGCAACTTTAGATTGAAGACTTGAACTACGTTGCCCAGCCACAAATTTATTTGAATAACGTAAATCCGTGTCCATACTGAACAAATGTTCGACAAACATGTCTGTTGAAACAGTTTGAACAAATTTTATTATGTTTGACAAACAATGTTTTCCCGTGGTCAGTGTGAACGCGTCACCAAACAAAATATTATTGTAAGTGGGGAGAACAGGTTTTATGTTTTACAGCTGTCAACACTGAAAATGTTTGAAAAAACAGTAATTTTTTGTTTGACAAACAATGATTGTCCAAACGTTTTAAAATGTTTGTCCCTGAGACCCTCAACAAACATGTTTGCCAAACATGTATGTTGAACATTTGTTCAGTATGGACATGGCTTAAGAACGAGATATCAGTTTCAGTCTTTACACCTCTTTAAAAGGAGCAGCCGATTATGTTGTAGCGAATAGTCCTCGTGAAGATAAAAAATTCGCAGTTTAATACTTTTCACCATAGACCAGCAATAATCAACATTTTTAATAGATTATTGACCGAGCGAAGTGAGGAGCGAAGATTCAAGTTGACGGTTTGGCATTTCTCTTATGGTAATAGATAGAAATAATAGATCGGAAAAGAATACTCTGGTGATTAATTACATTCCTGTATTGTCAAAAAAGGATATGGAAACTTTGCATAGCTAGAAAGGAATAGAGTTATCTGATTATTCGAATAGCAGAGCCAATGTCAATCAAATACTGCTTTATAACGTGGATATCACTACAGTAATTTATGATTATAGCAATCATAGCGATGTCCCTCAATCTATTCAAAACAATCTACAGATTTGCATGAAGTATACTTTAAAGATATAATGTTAAATAGATATAGAGTGACAATACATCTATAATATTCATAGAAATAACTGGTTAATAGTTAAACGAAAAACACAGCGCGGCTACAGTAGGCCTAACTTAAAGTTTGTTTTTTTTGTTCAAAAGTGAGCTAAAATATTTTCTGAAAATAATTTTCAGCCGATAATTCTTTAAATATTTTTTTTATTTAAAACAAATAAATCAGCGTTTTTTAAATCAATGTTCTATTTGCAATCAGCTACACCTATGAGTTATTAGTTCTCTCCTCATAAAACAGCAATTTTTGGTGTAATGTAACATAAGAATACTTTTCCACTTTTATTAAATTTAGTTCACACAGCTTTCATCATTTTTTCAGAATTAAATTCTCCCCATTTTTATTGCGAAAAAATTATTGGTTTACTGGTCATTAAAGAAAGTTATTGGGCATCAAACGTAGAAGTCTGTGTTTTTCTACTTAGATTTTTTGCATATTTCAACTTTTTTCTCAAAACTACTCACACTACAGATCCAGACTAGTTTTATTAAATTTTCAGATATTTTTCCATATGAATCCACCATAAGTTTTCAAAAACTAGTTCTCAAACAATTCAGCATCGGTGTATTTAACCAGAGGAACTGAATTCCGTGCGAAATCTTTCACCTGTATAGCTCGCTAATGAAGCGTTTATGAATAATGTTATAGGACTTTTTTCCTATTTTTACCTCTATTATCACGTATCAATTATTTTACCATAATTATGAATCACCCTGTATATTCAAAAATCTTTGCTCTACCGACTGCGGCCAAGCAGGGCACGTTATAGAAAAAATAACGTTACAAACTCTACACCGAATTTCCTGTTCTTGACAAAAGACAAATATAAATTAAAACTCTTCTTATTTCTATCAAATCGTACAGAACAGAAATTTTTACACAGCTACACCATAATTACCCCACTAGACATATGGTACACTGAATTTTGGATTTATACACCTAGAGCTATCTTTAAATCGGTCGATAACAGCCCATTTCGTATTGCCCACCTACTTATCGCAATCTTCCAATCACAATAAAAGAAGCTGAGGGATGCAGTGTTGCTAACTACAAAAAGAAGATAGTCACATGGTTGCTTGGTATTGGTCAGGAGGCATCAGAAGTCCTCTTAAACTCGCCTTATATGTAGATCCTGATTCAAACTCTGTTAACTCTGGTACTGTGATGCAGCACTCTGAACATTATAATAAGTAATTTAAAAACTTTAGAAGATAGGTACTCCAACATAATACTATAGTAATCTTTAATAAATTCCCACGGCATCATGCTCTGTTTATTAAAATAAAACTATTGATGATTTATATTTATTTTTCTTGATATAATATTTCCAATATTGTAATAGTTAAGTGAGAATAATATTAGGCAGAATACTGCAGGATTTTTTATTTTACAGTTATTATAGATAGGAATTCTCCCCACACATGGACCAATAGTCTATGTGGGGGAATATTATTTCCTGGAATTTTATTATTGAATTGTAATGTAAATGTTTTATTGATGTTCTTTGATGGAAATAAAAATTTGAATTGAATCGAGTAGAAAAAAAATGAATTTGATTGGAAGAGCACATTGACAGAATGCTAACCGCTAGTAGGCCTCTCCCTGTCCTGCCATAAAAAAAACCAGCAGGCGAATGATGTAGGGAGACAAAGGATAGTAAAAGTAAGTCTCAAAATCAAGCATAAAAATGAATCATTGTTTATTCGATGAAGGCTATTAACAAAAACTTCAAACAATACCCATACCATCTAAGTCGGATGATTATCTTTTCTTGGTGAAAATTCATTGAAATATAATACTGATGCTCAGGCCCATCACGAAAAGCTATTTTTTCCAATGAGTTTTATAACTGGATTTCCATGAAGCAGTACGGTGTCAAAAACGATTGTGAATCTTCAGAAAAGTATTATTGACTCAAATTTATGTGTGAATCCTAGATAATTCAAAGATGAATAGAATGGTAAATGCGGGGAGACACGGTCCTGAACCTGGGTGCAGGGCCTGCAATCGAATCTGGGGGCATGAATATAGGCCAATAACCCTTAACCAATGCGAATAGTTTAAAAAGATCACTGCATCAGTTCAAGCCAGTATAATATTAGCATACATAAATAAAAAACTCTAATCTAATTTAATCATTGCATAACAATAAAAATAATGAAGAAATCTTACAATTAAACACGAGCTTTTAGTACAAACATGTAGGCTACTAATGAAAATACAAATAAAAGGGTACTAGTTGAATTGATTGGAATAAAGCTTTCTCAGGCAAATATCCTATAAGATCGAAAATTGTGATTGACAATAAGTGCTGGAACAAGTGTCTGAATACACATATCCAGGATGTGACATAAGTTACAAAGAAGAATATTGGATACTGAAAAGAAAATAGGAAAGTTCCAAATGATTTGTGGTAAATCAGCAGGACCTTGGGCAAACAAGCTAGGAAATACACAATTATGAAATTTTATAGAGTAATGGCAGCTCCAACCTCCAATCCTCCTTTACGGCAGTGAATCGTGGGTGGCAACAAAACCACTAACTTGAGAGTAGAGTGCAGGCAGCCGAGATGAGAAACTCTTCGCAGAACCAAGGGGTGTGACAGAAGAGATCATATCAGGAATGAGGATATAAGAAGTGAGTTAATATCTTCAGTCTGAATGAGAGAGTGGTGCAGTATCGGCATAAATGGAGGGAGCATGTCTAAAGAATGCCTGCTGAGAGGTTTCCTTTAGAAATTTTCAATTATCAGCCAGTAGGCAAGAGAGAGGCTGGCAGACCACGCAATAATATTCATTCCATATCAACAATAGAATAGGTTATTACACATATTTGAATATAATATTCTTACACATGAAAAATCGTAAATACCAGCTGAATGTGAGTCGGAACAGGCTAATCCTTGATTGTAAGAAGAAGAATATTGAGTAGACCCAGAAGATACCCGCATACCGTAAATAACAGATAATGGAAAATGTATATTTTTGGATTTTAGAAGGTGTTACTCGAATATTATGTTTTGAAGATAGTTTTACTCTATCTTCTGAATCCATACAACCAATTTTGAGTTGCCATATGATCACTCTACTCGGACATTCGATAAAAGTTCTTACGAACTTCAATTCGATGTGTATGAAGTTTCACGACCACTGAACGACCACTACACGGCGGACGTGTTTAGTCGAGACATGAGACGACCACTACACGGCGTTCGTACGATAAAAATCGTTGATCGATGTGTTTGTAAACACCCATTTATTTCATTGCGCTACCATTGGAATTACAACGTTAAATTTTTTATCGAACGACCAAAATCGATGTGTGTGTAGCTAGCATTACTCGAATATGTTTTGAAGATGATTTTACTCCATCTTCTGAATTCATACAGCCTTCACATTTTTCCTATTGGCCTATGTGAATCCCCTGTTTTATTGAACATTTTTCCATAACTTATATACTAATGGAAAAAATTGAATGGATTATGTCAGCTAAATTGAATGCTAGAATAAAATTTCAAGCTGTTCTAGAATCAGTGGAGCAAATAGGATAAGATAGGACTTGGAACTCTTCGACATAAAAAAAATCAATTTTTTCCTTTAAAATTGATGGTGAAATTCTGTGTACCCATACCAATTCAACCTCTATCTTATAATAATTATTGTTTTGGTGTGAACTTTCTCCAGTATGCATTTCTGAAATAACCCTGTGAACGGAGCA